>NW_015505854.1:531738-532442 GCF_001515645.1 Sinocyclocheilus grahami
CACTATATATGAGAATATGAATCAAACGTTATGCCTAGGGTTTTGTTGTTTATAATACAAATGAGGACGTACGATTTATAATCAAACATGGAAATATTCATTATATTTGAATTGATAATTAGTTAAATAAAACCAAACAATTAAGATAAAAAAAATATATAACTATAAAAACATAAATATTATAAATATTTATGTAAATATTTATGTATTATGTACAATAATTAAATTTTCAAACAAGTTTCTAAATGTTAATAAAAAGCATTTTAGTTCATTTTAAATAATGCTATGTTCAGTTTCTTAACCGCAGAAAATCTTGTAATCTAAAAAAAAAAATCTGTTTTTTTTTTTTTTTGCATACAGGAAAAAAAATCCACTGTGATTAAATATTTATAAATAAGGATTATAATAATTTTCATCTGCACAGAATAAAGAAATCTTCGCTCTTACCTCAGACTGCAGGGGCAAAGGGCAGGGGTCAGATGTCATATCACAGGTGTAGAAACTTTCGTGATGTCCTTTCATGATGAACAAGATGTGCAAAAGACAGAAAGATAAAAACGGATTAATACGATACCATAAAATAATCAATTCTTTCTGCTATTTTTCAGATACAATTAAAACAAAATGTACTTTCTTATCTGAAACAAAATAAAAAAAATGGAGATATAGAAGTGTGTGTGTATATATATATATATATATATATA
>NW_015505854.1:537440-538395 GCF_001515645.1 Sinocyclocheilus grahami
CAAGTTTACTACATCTAAAATGCCATATATAGTTCTGTAAAGCAAACATTATAATGTATTAATTTATTTACAAATCATCTACTATGATAATACTCTGAGGCAATAAAATAGAAAGACACAGTGTGAAAGTAAGTACTTATTAATCAATACTCTGCCCCTGTAATCATAATTTATGTCAAAAAGAAGAAAAGTTGTTGGTGTTTTACTGCCGCTGGTGTTCATTTTAGCTGGAAATTGCAGTTAATTGTATGTATTGGTGCATTTTTGGAGTTTAGCAAAACACTGTAAAAACAAATCAACTTAAAAAAGGTAGGCCTATGTGTTTGTGCTGCCTTAAAATGTAAATATCATATATCTAAGTTGCCACTTGTACAACTCAAGTTGCCTAAATGTAAAATTTTAAGGCAGTGCAAACTCTTTTTTTTCCCAGTAAGCCTATGTTGCAATTTTTATGAACTATATCTTTTATATTTTTTAAATGTGTCTGAAATGAAGTCACCATCCACTCCTGTTGTATGGAAACCAGCAGCCTGGCTATTGTGCTTAAGTGCTCTTTTAATGTTTGATTGGAAAAGAAAAATCATCAACAAATCAAAAGAGAGAGACTACACGAGCAAGGTGAATAAGCATAACTGAGAAAAGTTTCACTTTTGAGTGTGCGTTCCCTTTAAGGTAAAGATAACAGTCCTTCAGTAGCAGCATAACTGCGGTAGCGTGGTGTGGTAATGCCGGTGTTGTGAAATGAGACTTTGTGAAGGCGTTTTATTGATACGAGTGGCACAGAGCAGCTCAAGGACTTGCTTTTGTTTCATATTCACCTCACTGCTGTGCTCTCTGCCACAGGACATGACATCACTCGCCGGGGTCACGGCCCGCCACCGACTCCACGGTGAAAAAAAGGAAAGGGGTTAGAGATGAAGACGAGAAAAGAAAGACTTGGGAAGTGGTGCTCTGT
>NW_015505854.1:538405-545056 GCF_001515645.1 Sinocyclocheilus grahami
CAGTAAATCACCTTGCCAGCTTCATTGAGATGCAGGTATAACACAAGATGGGCACAAGGCCAAAGCCTACAATACCCACACACACACACATATACACTCGTCTACGGGCTCTTGCTTAAACTCGAACATACTTTAGCAATTAAAGGGATAGTTCAGGAAGACGTTACAATTCTGTCATGATTTTCAAAGAAAGCTATTTAGCTTTATAAGACATGGGAAATAGTGCACAAAACATATGGGCTGTTTGAATCAGCATCTGTTAGATAATTACGGGTGTGAGTTAAAGGGAGAATTCATAAAAATGTGGGAGAAAATATAATACAGTAAGCTATATTATTAAATAAGCTAATATATAAATAAAATGTTAAAAATGATTAGAAAATAATAATGATAATGTATGTCAATGACTGAAATGTCATGAGTTGAATTGTGATCTCACAAACAATAAGACAAATTAGAGCTATATTTGGCATTATAATAAGACTTGTAAAATTGTGCACAAAACATATGTTTTAATCAGCATACGTAGATCATTATGGGTGTGAATTGAAAGGATAGCTCATCAAAAATGTGGGAAAAATATAATAAACTATTCAATTAATTAAATGAGTGAATAAATAAATAAATAAATATGGGTGTGAGTACAAGGGATAGTTCATGAAAAATATAAATATAAATAAAAATTAACATATATATATATATATATATATATATACATACATACATAACCATTACACACACACAAACACACATATGTATGTGTGCGTGAAACTACATTTCAGTAAGTAAGTAAATACATAAATGAAAAAGAAATAAGGTAATTATGGGTGTGAGTAAAAGGGATAGTTCATCAAAAATGTGGAAATAAATTCAATAGACTATGCAATTAAATAAATAAGTAGATAAATGAAACTGAAAAATAATGGAACTGTGCCGTGTGTATAAATGGCTGAAATGTCATGATTTGAATTATAATTTCCTTTTTTTCTTTTTACCTCGCAACAATAAGATCAATGCGTATGACCAATATTATAAAAACAAAACACTATATTATTATTATTATGTGTAATAACCTAATCAGGATTGCCTACAATAAGTGATTTTGATACTTTTATGCAGCATTATAGAAGCTTGACAAACGCAGTCACCATCCACTTTCATTGTACGTAAAAGAGCAGCTTGAACCTTCTACTAAATCTTTCCTTTTCAAATTTCCTTTTGTGTTTCACAATTAATACATAAAAAGCAAATGGCATGAGGGTGAGTAGATTACAGGTGTATTATTCATTTATTTTATTACGAGTTTTGTTATATTTTCCCCCGTTTCTGAAGAACTGTCCCTTTAACTCACACCCATGATGATCGAACGCATGGCTGATTTTCAAAAACAAACACTCCAGCATCACGCGTGGCATCTCTTTCGCGCGCTCCGAAAGTACAAGGAAAGCTTCAGAGCTCAGGCAATCAACACAAACACATCCATTTCCTCAGTGTAACGGTGGAGGGAAAGTTAAATTATTATCTTTTCAAATAGCTGCTCTATAACTCAGGTTTACAGAGGCAGAGCGGGGTCGGGGGATGATGGACGCACATGGCAGGGACATAAACTCCCTCCTTTAAATCACTCTAAATGGAAATGTTTAGCGTGGAGAGATGCAGATGAGCTCGGATGCAACACCGCCGAGCTTGTTTTTGTGCTTAAGAATGAAAAACGCCTGCAATGCTTTGACACCAAAGACCAGAGAAAGTGTTACTAGAAACATTTATCTATACATTTATTATATGTTGGATAAGACATGGCCTTGATTAAAAAATATATATAGTTATAATTTTAGTTGCGATAACTATAATTACTTTATTCCAAATTTGTTTCCCAGAATGCATTTGCTCTAATGTGACCATGCACCACAAAACAATTTTTGAAATTGAGATGTATGCATCACATGAAAGCTGAATAAATAAGCTTTCCATTGATGTATGGTTTGTTAGGATAGGATAATATTTGGCTAAGATATTTGAAAATCTGGAATCTGAGGGTGCAAAAAAATCTAAATATTTAGAAAATCGCCTTTAAAGTTGTCCAGATGAAGTTCTTAGCAATGCATATTACTAATCAAACATTAAGTTTGAATATATTTATAGTAGGACATTTACAAAATATCTTCATGGAACATGATCTTTACTTAATATCCTATTGATTTTTGGCATAAAAGAAAAATCAACAATTTTGACCCATACAATGTATTTTTGGCTATTGCTACAAATATCCCCCAGCGACTTAACACTGCTTTTGTGCTCCAGGGTCACATATTATTGCGTGAACACGATCGACTCGAGCTTGGCACTGGCATATTTCTCTGCGTTCGGCGAGGCCTTGCCATCACGACAATCATTTTTAATCCACGCTGTGAGAAAATCACTCGAAGTGCATCAAACAAAAACAAAAAAAAAACCCTGCCAAGCTATACATCGACTCCCAGCAGAAACAATGTCTGATATGATTAAAGATATTACCCTGTAACGCTGCTGCTTGTAAATGATTGAAATGTCAATATGCATGAGTTGAACTGTGATTTCCTATTGTTGACCTCGGATGCAAAAAGTCCAATATTGTGACAGAAGACAACTATATTATCTGTAATAACCTAATCAGGATTGCCCGCAACCAATGATTAGGGCACATATGGTGTCAATATCCCGCTGCTGATTCAATTAAGTGCAATCACAGAGTGTGTGCGGGTTGGTGTGAAAGCATTGGCCTGTGTGTGTGTTTTGGCGATTTGTGCTAGATGCATGTCGGTTATGGAGCCGAGGTGTGAAAATATACACGGTGTGTGTAATGAAATCCACTGACTTCATTCACAAGCTGAAATGAAATGTTTGCTTCGTCTATGCTAACGCGGTCCGTCATCAGAAGCTGCTAAACAGGATGTGTTTCGGTGCATCATACTGTTTGGGAATACTGGTTTGTGTTAGGAAAAGCAAGATTACATGAACGTTTTAAATAGTTGGATCGGTGTGAATATAGCTGGGATTAGCATTTAGTCTGATTTACAGCAATAAATCCATGTGATTTAAAAGCAAACATACTGAAATGATATTCAAACTTTAAAGCTTCAAACTATGTTGTAGTTTTCTAAAGCAGACACCAAAAGTGTCATATTCTGCTAAGCGAATGAATGAATGAATGCATAAACAAAACACATATATATGTGTTATATAAATATGTGTATGTGTATACATCAAATAGAAAAAAGGAGACATACTGAATTGATATTCCCCCTCAAAAAATGTATTAATAAATTAATTATAAACAATGAAAGAATAAAATAATAATAATAATAATATTTTCTGTCTAAAAAGCTGGAACTATATATATATATATATAAAACATACTGAACATACTGAACTGATATTGCACACTTTAAGTTTATTAACTATGTTGTAGTTTTATAAAGCAGATACCAAAAGTATTATATTCTACACAAGCAAAAAAATCTATAATAATAATAACTAAAAAAAAAACAATTCTGGCTAAAAAGCTGATAGATGTATATATATATATATATTTTTTTTAAATAGACATCTGTAAGCTTTTTATATGTTCAGGTTATGGTGCCCAGACGATGTCATATCATAAACTTATGAATTTTGTCTTGTGCTTTACAAAACACAAACAGACCAGGACTCGTTTGTTTGGGTGAACTCTAAGTGAAAGTATCTGCTAATGACATTTCTGAGTTAACTAATAGGCCTTGAGTGCTAGTTATAAGAGTGACTGGTAGAAAAGAAATTAAGGTTATTAATTGCTAATAGCCTGTGAGCTCACAGTCAGGTTATTCTTGACCAAAGAAAGCAATCATTTATCGAACTGACAGTTTCTGTAAATTTTAGGTGCACTTAGGTAAAGCTCCAGTGATTTAGAGGCGAATCTGTTTGTCAAAATCACAGTTTTTGCGGAATATACTAGTTATTTAAATAGCAGTTTAAGCAAGTATATAGTCTCACTAAAATAATGATTAACCAGGGCAGCGAAACTAAACTGTCGTCGTGTGATAAGATGTGTTTAAACTGCGCGGTGGACCAAATGAGATTTTATTGCTTGCGAAGCAAGTAACAGAAATGAATGATAAAAAAAGGGCAAAGGGGGGAAAAAAGGTTTCCCTCCTGAAATCAAGTGCTATTTAAATATAGGTTTTTGCTTGTAAATTAATTTTTAGATTATGTCGAATCTGTCTTTAGTGAATTATTGAAATGTTCTGATATAAACTCGCGAGCGCATTTTGTCATGCTTACCAAACAGTGTAGCTGTACACCAAGTTATGCTGGCTTTTTTCAAATATAAACAATTGTATCTGTCATGTGTTATTTTAGTTCAATTACATTTAAAGCAAATCCGATTTAATAAGAGGATATTTGCTCATCTCGTGAAACTCGGCAACAAGTGAAATCGTGAACTTTCCTCAGACATTAAAAATCATAAACTCTTTATTTAATTTCCCAATCAGCATGTAATATTAGAGTCTCACATTTTAGGCGTGCTCTAATCACCTCCTCTTTGCTGACCCCCCGCAGCTGCCGGTTGAGCTCGCGCACGGTCATGGACACCAGCTGCTCGTCCGAGAAGCGATCGTCCAGGTCCAGGTGCATGTGCTGGTGGCTGGCGGGGTTGCCGCTGGACTGCACGCCGGGCGTCGGATGGTGCCCGCCCGGGTGGTGGTGGTGATGGTGGTGGTGGTGCGGCGCGCCGTTCTGGGCTGCGGCGGCCGCGATGACCGCGGAGACCACCGCCGCGGCGGATCCCATCTCCTCGCCGGCCATGGCGCCTCCCGCGCCGGCTGCGCCGGCGAACTGCTGCCCTCTAGCATAGCCGTCGAAGCTCTGGAGCTGGTGACTGCTGTTGATCAGCGCCTCCACCGCGTCCTCGGGGCTGAAGCCCAAAGCCTCTGGGTTGAGCTGCTGTTGGTAACCGGTCATCCAGTAGAAATCCTCCAGGTGCGCCTTCTGTTCGCTCCCGGAGCCCGGGCTGGGCGCCGAGAAGCTTGGGGAAGGGGGAACCGAGCTGCAAGGCGTGCTCATCGGGGTGGAAGACAGGGATCCCCCGGCGATCAGGCGGCTGCACTGGCTGATGCTGCGATCGGGCTCCACCGGCTCCTTTTTCACTTCAAACTTCATCAGATCGAAGTCATTAACATATTCCATGGCCAGGGGACTGGTGGGCAGGTCGGAGCTGCTCATTGCCAGTTCTGATGCCATCCTTTTGCTGTTGACAGTCCTCCAAAGGGGGTGAAGAGCAGCTGTCAAAGTGGTCGGGTTCGAGACAGCGTGAGCCAGCTTGATTTCTTTATTTAATTCTTCAAAAGCGGAGAAAAGGGTTCGCCGGCGCCGATTTTTTTTTTTTTAAATTGACGCCTTTTCGCCTTTCGCGCAACAGCCGCAGGAGCGCGCGCGTCTCCAGTTCCTCTCTCTTTGTGCGCGAGTGTCGACGCGTTTGAGTTGCAAACATTTAACACTGCATGGCTGCGTGGCGCCCTTTTTTTCAATAGTTTCGTTGAAATGAAGACCGTAACATGTATGTGATTGGCAATTGGATGCTTGGCTGGAAAAAAAAAAGTACTCCGGGCTTGTTCTGGAGTTTTTAAAGCATCACCGAGCATAGGAGTATAAAAGCAATGCTGAGTTTTATAGCCGCCCTGACGTCAGGTTTGAAATACGAAATTGACTCGGACTCGTAGCCAATAGGCTCGCTGAATCCGACGGTCAATTTACATACTAGAGAAGAAACAAAAGTTTCCCGAACTGTCAGAACTGACAGAGAGCTAAACGACGACTTTAACTCTTTATGGACAGCGATTTTGTTTTTGCTGTTTAAAGCAGGTAAAGCATCTTTTCATTCATTGCATTTTCTCCCCACACTGCCTATTGTTTAAAACGGTATGCTTTCTAACAGTATGCAATCATAATTATTTATACATGATATAGGCCTATTAATAACCTTAAAAAGATAATTTACACTTAAGCTATAAATGCTTGTTTAAAGGACTATATTATTGACATTTCTTAAAAGCAATCATTTATAGTCATTATGGAAGTCTATAAATGTCACGCAAGTAATGTATTAATTACGTTATCGGTTGAGGCATCCTACTAAAATGTTTAATAATAGGTCTAATCTTTTAGGCATACTGGATAGAAAAAGAAATGCACGACGCATATATTAGCGACAGATATAACTACTAAAGCAATTAAAATGGCCATATGGTTTCCACAGAGTACGCGTCTTTATGTTGTTTTAATGTTAATATATAGATTTATTCGATTTTTTTTTCCTCCACTTGTCCCACAAAACGTGGTCGGGAAGCCCGTACATGCGAGCGGACATGCGGTTTGAAAACTCAACAGCGCCCCCTTTCGGCTTGAGCTGAAGCGCATCTGTTCATTAGCGGAGTGATTCATCTCTGTGTGTCAGATCATGTTTAGATTGTTTGAACGGCGCTGGAGGCACTTGGGGAGCAGTTTTATGATGACATATTCATAGATTTTTACATAAAAAAATATGTGTATAATGTATATATATATATATAATGTATGTGTGTGTGTGTGTGTGTGTATATATATATATATATATATATATATATATATATATATATA
>NW_015505854.1:547119-559565 GCF_001515645.1 Sinocyclocheilus grahami
TGTGTGTGTGTGTGTGTGTGTATATATATATATATATATATATATATATATATATATATATACTGTATATACAGTCAAACCAAAAATTATTCAGGCACCTTCAACATTTCTCACATTACGCTATAGTTTCGAAAATGGTAATAAAATATGACAAGAACTAACAAATTCATCTTGATATTTGAATTTAATGAATTCAGTTGAATAGCTGTTATATTTAAGTACACAATTAGATAATAACAATTTAGGTCAACCAATTACCAAGCAATGCTTCGTTTTGTTCAGTCTGTGGCGTAAAAAGCATTAGCAATTAAAGAAAAGAAGAAAAAAACACTTAAGCAAAACATGGTCAGGTCAAAGTGTCTGAATAATTTTTGGTCCCAAATTTTGATCAGTTTTACTGGTAGTCCACTGTATGAAGAATTTTTGGGTATAATACTGTATGTCACAGTTTACTTTATTTTGCTATCCTCACTTACATAAATGAACTACAGTGTCCTGCACCCCAAATAATAAAAAAAATAGTAAAAGTTCAGAAATTTTTTAATCAGTAAAAAAAAAAAATATATATCTGGTGTCTGAATAATTTTTGGTATGACTGCACACACACACACACACACACACACACACACACACATATATATGTCAAACCAAAAAAAGATAATTTTTTATTTATTAATTTTTTTGATGACCAAACTATTTAGTCATATACTTAGATCACTTTAGTATGAGGTGTGTTGATCTTTTTTTCTTTATTGATATATGGCCACATTTTCCATTAATGCTCATGTCACAGTGTTAATCATATAGTTAAGGACGGAGTAATATTAATGGACAACATGTAATTAATTAGTAATTATTTGAGCAGCTTGTAATTACACATTGTTCTTGTTTTTATTAAAGTAATGAATTGTAATAGCGTGTAGTATATGTAACACGAGCACAATAATGTAGAGTATTGCTTGTTACACGTCTGTATTTTGCTGTTAAATAGACTGCGTGCACAAGCACTACACGTGTATCTCTTTAAGTGCTCAAAACGCCACTCTTTGCTGGAGGGTTTCTTAATAAACAGGATTTCTCTCCTAGAGCAGCGTTGGCTCATGAGAGCAGACAATAAGGAAGACGATTCTCACGGGAGATATTGAAATGTGGTCGAGCTCTCTGTGGAAAAGCCACGCCAGGAAGACACGCAAACTACAAAGCCGCCAGCGTAAAAAATAAAAATAAATACAAGCCCAGAGTCCCAAAAGGAAGTAAATATTCTCTTAGTCTCAGTGACTGTTCTCGGGGACCCAAACCTAGAAAGTCAACATATTATTTCATTAATTAGATCACCCAACAAAAGCCTTCGGAGGCCGTTCGAAAGCGCTGAATAAATATTTAATTTATGTCCCTTCTGACTGTATAACTGCTCAACAATCAAGAGAAATAAAGAGTCCCAGATATGAAAACAATATATATTCTTGCCTATTTTTTCTGCAATGGGAATATAATTATTATTGCCCTGATGTAACATACTTGTCCCACAATGTTTTCTGTCATTTTAACATACTTTTAGCATCACAGAAGTGGTATATTGATATATCATAAACATGTAAACATAACAGCCCTGCAATTAGTGCACTTCAGATAAAACACATCTGCTAATTGGCGTCTTACAGCTAACACTGATGCCGTGAAATATTTATACTCAGCTTATGCTGTGGGGTGAAACCCAACATACTGTTTACATGAATAAAACAAATGAGATTGAGATTTTATGCGCTGTCATGATTTATAAATCCACAGTGTGTACGTCATTTCGAATACATCACCTGATGAAAGAACTGTGTTTACTAGGTTGTATTGTCAGAGCCTGATTTTAAGGATTCATTCATTTCACTTGTGTAATACATTATGTAAATTGTGCAATATTATATTATATTGTTGCATGTGTGTGTGTGTAAGAGCTGTATTTACTAGGTTGTGCTTGTTAGAGGTTTATTTATTAAAGTATTCGGTTGTGTAATATATTGCATATATATATATGAAGAGTTCCAATGCAAAACCCTCTAAAAGCCATCTTGGTCAAAAATTAGATAACGATATTGAATGAATGCTCCCCACACATAGTATATGTTCATTGAGAATGTCGATGTTCATCATATATATAATTTGATTTTAATCTAAATATATAATACAATTAAAATGCAATTATTTTTTATTTGTATTTTTTTTATTTATTGCTTTTTAACACAGCATTAGTTAAATGCATCATAGCTAAAGTTATCATGTTTTTTGACAGGTTTCATGAAACTTTCCTTTATTTTTTAATAACTGGAAGAATGCAAGCAGATAAACACTGCAAAAAGTGGGGTAACACTTTATTTTATCTATATGGATATACTGTATATACATATACAGAGTTCTGGCATGAAACTCTAGATGACGCAGTCCGATAGGTCTAACTCAATCTGACATAATGACATCATTATCACATGGCACAGCTTATTGGTTCTCTCCTGTATCGGTAGCCAATGAGCTCGCTGCTCAACATTCAAATATATGACTAGTGATAGCCGTAGCAGTTGCAGCTTGCTTCAGAAACCCTCCACCTTCCCCAGCTCCACCTGTATAGATCTGCTACGAGGTGATTCATGTATGCTATATGGGGTTATTTCATGTATGTTATATGTGCATCAGCAGTAATTCTTACATACCCACAGCAGCATGTTGTTGATGTATTGGCAGTAGGAAGTCTCGGTACTTGCTCTGCCGCAGCAGCAGTGTAGCAGATCTATTCCACCAAGACCAAATACATTATCATTGTCATGTACATTACCATGCCAATCCCTCCGAGAGTTGTCATGACAGAAAAATTAAAATTAAAAATCAAATATATATATACCCCTCACATTTTTGTAAATATTTTACTATATCTTTTCATGTGACAACAATGAAGAAATGACACTTTGCTACAATGTACAGTAGTGAGTGTACAGCTTGTATAACAGTGTAAATTTGCTGTCAAAATAACTCAACACACAGCCATTAATGTCTAAACCGCTGACCACAAAAGTGAGTACACCCCTAAGTGAAAATGTCCAAATTGGGCCCAAAGTGTCAATATTTTGTGTGGCCACCATTATTTTCCAGCACTGCCTTAACCCTCTTGGGCAGGGGACGAAGCAGAGTCCAGCCCGGGGTCGTCACATGTGGTTGCTGCAAGCTCCTACGTCGAATCCGCCACCTCTGCCGCTGTTGTGCCGAATTCTGCACCCCTGCCAGATTATGCACCCCCTCGTTGAAGTCGCTACCTGATTGCCTAATCCTAACCCTACCCCCGCTGTGTTTCGTTGTAAAAGCAAAACCACTTTGTTTGGCCTTTCAAAAATGGACACTCAGTGGTTAAGTTGTATTTACAACACTGTTCCAGAACACTTCGACACAAATATTCAGATGTGTGCAGCACATTTTATGGAGGACTGTTTCCTGATCCTGGGAGAGTAGACTACAATGCCGGCTGTTCTGACTCACAGACTGTAAGTACATTTTTTATATTTAAAGAGTTTTTATATTTTATATATTTAAAGCGAGTTTTTTGGGCAGTGTAGAGTAGGGCTTGTTGTTTGTCATTTCTCCGATCACAAATGCAGACATGGTTTTATGTTTACGCGGTGCGATGCAACGCAACACGTAAAAAGACAGTATAAGTCATAATCCGTAATTATGTCCCCACTGGATGCAACAAATGCTTCATTTATAATGGGTTTTCATGTTTTTGTCTCGTCGCTCCGGCTGGACAGGGCATCACAGTATGGTGAGGGGCGTAACATTTCTGTCACACGCTTGAGGAATTCGGCCAATCACAACGCACTGGATAGCTGGCCAATCACAGCACACCTTGCTTTTCAGAACGATGAGCTTTGTAAAATTCGACGCGTTTCAGAAAGGCGGGGCATAGAGGAGAAACAATAATGTACAGTATGTGGAAAATAATGTGTTTTTTGAACCTTAAACCGCATAAACACATTTCATTACACCAAATACACAAAATAATGTTCTTTTTAGCAGCATCATATGACCCCTTTAACAAAAACTATAGCAGTATGTCAGTGATACTAAAATAATAGTTTCTACCTGATGATTTGAACCATGAGAATGAGTTTGCTGGTATTAATTAATGTATTTAGGTTGATTCATTCATGTAAAAAAATTTTTTTGTACTTTAATCTGGTTAATTTAGATGCTAGCACTTCTTCAGGGAATGCTTGTAATGGTGGTGTTGAGTCAGGTTATGTCACAGTTATGCTTTCTGTATTATTGTATAACCATTGTAATTGTAGAGACAAGGACATTGTAATGAAAATGAACTTGATTTGTTAACATTTGAAGAGCATTTGCTTCTTTTCAGAGTGTTTCATGAGTAGCAGCGATTGCTGTGGGGGCGGGAGACCCTTCTGATCAATGACAGAGAGAGAGAGAGACTTCCTCTAATCTACTAAGATTCATCATATCCCATTTCCTGGCTCTTCATGTTCATATGAGCACATTACCAAGGTCTTTGCTAATGAGAGATTTTATGAGCTTTCTGAATTCACCCCCCTTGAGAATACTGATGAATATTGTTTAAAAATAACTGGCTGAATGATTTACAGTTCATCCACATACATTTAATTATTGTAACCATTACTGAGTTCTCCCATTGTTTTGAGCAATGGCCTCAGCTGTGAGCGAGAGCTTGCGATTTGTTTTTCTGTGAGCCGTAACCCCACGGACGTCAATGGGCCTTCAAAACCTGCGCATCTTTACGTTTTCCTCTCATATTTATCGAAGCGGTGATGTCCTTGATCAGACTTACACAAAACGACACGATCCAGGAATAGATGATGTCTGAACTGAAGATGCGAAAATGGCTTCATCGCAAGCCTTTTAGAAGCAAATTCATATTTAAACAGCAATCAATATTAGTCCACTCAAAAACGGTCTGTATTGCAGTGGGAGTTTGGCTGATCAATAAAAGTGATAATAATGTGAACTCATTTTTTACATTTTCTAAATAAATATCAGGGGTGTTTGAATGTGAAGAGTAAAACACACTACCATTATGATAAGGGTGTTGTAAGTGGTTGCAAGGGTGTTTCTGTGTAATTGCTTATTTTCCATTACAGCCCACCAAGTCTCAGGGCTCAATATGGCTTGAGTTCCTCTATCAGTGCAAGTCTATGGGATGGTTTGGCCTGTTTTAGTAGGTTTTGGCGCTATACTCGCCCATAATGGTGCCACAGCCCATCGTAATAGTGTTGCTTGCCTGAGCAAATACCTTTAATAAGATCAGTTGTTTTTTATATATAATTTATGTATTGCACTAGATTTATTTGTATTATTTTTTTTATTGTACAACTCACATGATGTACAACAGTTGAAGTAATGTTCTGGGATCAAAAGAAGTTAAGCTCAATTAAAATAAAAAATAGATGCATGAATACATACATACATACATAAATAGCTGAGACAACGGAAGGGAATGGGGCTAAATTATTAAAGTTTATAGTTTTCAGTCATCAATTGTACAATAGTTTTAAGGTTTTTAAGAGTTTTAGGGTTTGTGATTCTCTGTTTGTCATGCAAACATAAAATTTGGTATAACTTTTCACGTGAAGGGTTTATAAGAGACTTTTTCCTACTAAAAGCATGTCAAAGGGGTAGTTCATATATTTACTCGTGTCGTTCCAAACCCATAATACTTTCATTCATCTTCGCAAAACCAATGAAGATATTTTTAATGCCCTTTCATCATTTTTGCCCATCCATTGAAAGTCCATAGAAACACTTTGCATTCTTCAAAAAGTACAGTAAGACATTGTAAAAGTAGTGTAATTCTTATGAATTGAGCAGTTTAGGTCATGTATAAACATTGATCAATACAATACATACAAGAGCATCGTGGATATGGATTGCTTTTATAAAGTTTTTTGTAATTTTTGATGCATGATAATTATGGTAGCATAGTCTTTAAATGGATGGATTGAAATCATGAGAGAATACTAAAAATATCTGCATTTGTGTTCTGAAGATGAGCCCAAGTCTTATGGGTTTAGAATGAAATGAGGGTGAATAAATGAAGACATAATTTTCATGTTTAAGTTAAACTATATACCAACACAGTCTCATGGCAATATATAACTATTCTCCCAAATTCATACGAATTTGTACAAACTAATTTGTATGTTTTCGTATGATCTGCTTACACCCCACTGTCGGTTTAATCTTTCCTAAAAATGTTATCTTTTTCTACGAATGCATGCGAAATCACGAGTTACTCAATAAAAACTAACTGCGTTACTTAGTTACTTTTTATGGAAAGTAATCCATTACTTTACTTTTGCGTTACTATGTATCACCTGGGCAGGGATTGCTTATTTCTTTTTTAATATCAAAAAAACCCAAACGTTATATTTTTGTCAACTGTAAAGACCCTTTCACACCAAAAGTGAAATTATTAAAAGTGACTCTGCACTCACTCCCAAGTTCGCTCACCACGGGACAGGAGAGACGTCAGTGAATAAAATACTTGTAATGCGTTACCCCCAATGCTAATGTTTATTTGTAGCCATACAAGAAATATTTTAACATTTACAGATCGGATGTATTCACTTCCATTGTATGTAATGCACTGCAACGCAAATTTTTGCTTCTAAACCTCGGATATTCCTTTAATGTCATGGATAGGTTAATATGAGATAAGATCTGTTTCAGTCTCATCATGATAGGTGTGCTAGACATAAACATTCTCCATTGAACTTTAATAAAGCTATTGAATGAAAAGTAATCCACCATTATCGGGATTATGGCGACATTAATTCATTATACAATCCCAGTGGGTGACTAGCTTAATATTCACTCGCAATCCCTGTTTAACAAAGTCTATTAAATCCCAAGCTTAGCACAAATGAACGCCATGACTTCAATGAACTCATTTGAAGAACATTTAATTACCAGTTATGGAAAAATGGAATGTTTCTCCATAGGGTTTTTTTTAACTAAGTGTTGTATCTTTTTGTAATAGAATGAAGGCGACATAAAAGCTATCACCAGGTTGGCGTTCACTGTGGCGTCTCTCTGTGCGATGTTTTATGACGGGAATAAAAAAATGCAGATTAACAGTGAGCTTCAACTCATGGAAACAAAGTGCAGTAATTGAGCAGCAGCTTCTTGAGTTAATATTCTCCTTTCGCCATCTGGACTTTAATGTGCTCTCATTTCATCTGCAGACGTGTTTATCATCACACATCCACCTCTACCTCGCTCCATGAACACTTTACTATACATGCGTTTATTACACATAGACTGGAATGAGGCCTACACTCACGGATTGTGTGTAAACTGATCACATTTGTTTTCATTTAAAACTGAGTTATACCTGATATAAGATCCATGCTTTACACTTCCAGCAAGCGTATCGTCCATAATTATTGTTTTTAAATTTGTTTGATTTTACAAAAGGGTTACAGAGGATATCGCAGTTGTCAACATCACCAATACATCCAAACTTGCAGACAAGTTGAAAAAAAAAAAGTTAAATTTATGGCTAACACGTTACAATAAAGGTCTCATTAGTTAACATTACTTGCATTAACTTATAATGAGCAGTATATTTGTATCTATTCACCTTTTTAATGTTATTTTAAAATAAATGTAACTTAATTGTTAGTTCATGTTCGGTAAGGTTTATTAAATACAGATACAACTTTTGATTTTAAAAATGTTGTAGTTAATGTAGATAATAACATCAACCTAGAGTAATAAATGCTTTAGAAATATTTTTCATTATTAGTTCATGTTAACTAATGTAGGTAACTAATGTTAACAAATAGAATGTTATTGTAAAGTATTACCTACAGTGTATGTCCACGTCATTCAATACCGAAATATATCAATAAAGTAAAAAAATAGCTTATCAAGTGTATTTTTGTTTATTAGGATGTCACACCGTAGCTTAGTAACATGTTAACAGCAAACGTTATTAGAATCAATGGTAAATGAGGCCTATGCATTTTTAAGTTTAATACAGTATCAAACTGTTAACTTGGCATTGCGCAATGTTCTATTAGGATTCAATTGTTAGTGACTGTTATGCATTTTTATGTTTATTATTATTTTTATGTCACACAGCAAACACCATTGGAATTGGTTGTGAGTGATTGTTGGTCCTATGATTAAAGCCCAAAGTAAGCTTTGTTTTTGTATGTGTACAGTCAAACGCATAGCCTTTCAAAGTATACTCCATTTGATAGTGTGCATGAACACAGGCGCTCTAGAAAGCTTCATGTTTGTCCAGTGCCTGTGCTCTTTTTCTCCGGAAGTTATGACCGATAAAAATGTCTTTGTACTCTTTTAAAATAAAGTTGTTGCTATCTCATTATCCTCTCACACAAGCGCTTGTCAGTGTTGCCACCTTGTGAAACAAATGATTAGTGCAAAATAAATTAAATATGCATGTGCGACCTATAAATATTGGGTGGTGTGCATACAGTACGCATATACTATTCTGGTGACAAATTTTGCATTGTGCACATAGTACACGGGCCTTCAAGTACACATAAAAACAAACTATACTTTGGGCTTAATAGAGTATCAAACAGTTAGCTTAGCAACATGCTAACAGCAGACACTATTGGAATCAACTGCAAGTGACCATTAGGTATTTTTATGCTTATCCCTGTTGAAAAAAACAGCATATGCTGGTTAGGTATGTTTTGACGCTGTGATGCTGGTTTAAGCTGGTCCTTTGCTGGTTTAAACTGGTTTAAACAAAAGGACCAGCATAAACCAGCAAAGGACCAGCTTAAACCAGCATCCCAGCGTCAAAACATACCTAACCAGCATATGCTGGTTTTTTCAACAGGGATTACATGCATAGATATGTATTTATAGATGCCACATTCGATAAATGTTGACATGTTGACACATCTGCCATCTTGGAACAGTATGTCGTCACTCACAATAACACTCAATGAGTTTCAAAATGCAACAGCATTGTGCAGCATCTAGTTGTAAAAACCTGAAAAATTCACGAAGAAACTGGATAACTTGTCACAGATAAGAACATGTTGGTTTGTGTTTTTAATATGTATTAACTCAATATTACAGGTTTTTAAACTGAAGTACCTTTTAAGTGCCTTGTTAGCTAACGGCTTCGTCTTGTTGTATTGTGTTAGTTTAGCAAAAGCATCTTCTGAAGTCTACTGAAGATATAAATATTCATACATGCGTATAACTACAGTTGCCGTGCAATGCACCAAGTGTTCACGGACATTCTCATATGGAAGACGTATAGCGGCCCATAGAAACAGTCACTAATAGGGCATCTAGCTATAAATATCTATGATTACATGACACATATTTAGCTTATAGCAAAATTCTAACACCAAACACTAAGCTTATAGCAAAAAAGCTGCTGTTCCAACCAAGCAAATTGATTTGTTTAACCCAAACTAAAGAAGAATAATGTGCATTTGATCAGATATAACTGCAGTACAAGATTATGAGATGATTATTTGAATGCTTGGCCAAAGAGATGTGTCTTTAATCTAGATTTAAACAGAGAGAGTGTGTCTGAACCCCCGAACGTTATCAGGAAGGCTATTCCAGAGTTTGGGAGCCAAATATGAAAAAGCTCTACCTCCTTTAGTGGACTTTGCTATCCTAGGTACTACCAAAAGTCCAGAGTTTTGCGACCTTAGGGAGCGTGATGGATTGTAGCGTGGTAGACTAGTTAGGTACGCAGGAGCTAACCCATTAAGGGCCTTATAGGCAAGTAATAATATTTTGTAACTGATGCAGAAGTTATTAAGTAGGCAGTAAATGAGGGGTAGGCCTATGCACTTTTATGCTTAAAAGAGTGTCAGACAGTTAGCTTAACATCATGCTAATACCAAACACAATTGAAATCAACTGAAAGTAGTAACCATTATGTGTTTTTATGTTTATTAGCTTTTCACACAATTAGCTTAGCAACATGCTAGCAGCAAACACTATTGGAATTAACTGAAAGTGACTGATATGCAATTTTTATGTTATTAGCATGTCACACAGTTAGTTTAGCAACATGCTAGCAGCAAACACTATTGGAATTAACTGAAAGTGACTGATATGCAATTTTTATGTTATTAGCATGTCACACAGTTAGTTTAGCAACATGCTAACACCAAACACTATTGGAATTAACTGAAAGTAACTGATATATAATTTTATGCTTATTAGCACACAGTACACAGTTAGCTTAGCAACATTTAAGAGCAAACACCATTGGAATCAGTTGTAAGTGAATGTTAGGCATATGCATTTTTGTGCTTAATGCAGTGTCAAACATTTAGCTTAGCATCATCCTAATGCCACACTCTAGAGTCAATTGCGTGTGAGCACTTTAAGGTGCACTTTTTAGGTAGCATGTGAAATTATTGCTTTTCAATTTTAGCCTATGATATTCTGGTCTCTAGATCTGGGTTGGTTTCCCGCAATATGAGGCTGTGAGATTGTTTTCACTTTCTGCCAGGCAAGAATTATAAGCATGATCACTGAGAAAAGCAGTAGCACTCCTTTTCTTGAGCAAACAGTGTGTTTTGAGTCATCATTCACGTGCAGGATGAGTTACGTGCTGAAGTTAAACACTCAGGTGAGGGGTTTGCTCGCAAACCCACAGTCTAATATTTCTTATTACTCACAGTGTTATTATTTAGTTTACTCATTGTGTTAACCGTGACCCACTCATATAAAACTCTGTGTTAGCGTGGGAAAGAATGTGCGGATAATTCATTTGGTGGAGATGGGAAGCAATGTGCCCCGCTCTGTTATTTATGTGCCACACATTGCCACGGAGACGCTCATTAATAAGCATCTCCCACCTGAGCTATTAGAGAGCAGGAGAGAGGCGAGATCTTCGGCTCTGACCCCATCACTGCCGCCCCGCTTCAGCTACAGGACACCTCACACACTGCATCATCCCTCGCTAGCCATAAATCCACTCTCCTCCTAATTAATCTGAAGTGAGGGGGGCCACTGACAGCAGGCATGGCCGGGTCATCATGGGTAGAGCTGGGCTTAGGTGCCAACAAGGATGCTTGATCTGCTGCAGGGTTTCTAAAACCTAAGGATTTTTTTAATGTGTTTGTGGTTTGCAGCTCATTTGTGTTTTCCCATAGTAGAAAAAAAAATCACAAATGAGCAGTGTTGGGGGTAACGCATTACAAGTAATGTCTCAGTTATGTATGGTAACCCTCGTTCCCTGAAGGAGGGAACGGAGACGTCACGTCGGATGACCGACGAATTGGGATCTCGCTTATAGAGATCAATCTACTTCGAGTGTAAACTAAACGAGCCTATGCACATTGGCATGCGATTATTGCATCCAGCTGCCGCTGATCACAGCGTAAGTATAAGTAGGCAGCAGATGCAATGCATATTCAGGTTTTCGCTGAGGAGCCGAGCCGGTGACCCGGCTGCTCAGCGGTGGTACAGGAGCTGTGGCGACGGGACGTGACATCTCCGTTCCCTCCTTCAGGGAACGAGGGTCACCATACGTAACCGAGACATTCCCTTTCAGTCGGTGACTCTCGACGTCACGTCGGATGACCGACGAATTGGGATCCCTAACAAAGGGCCACAGGTACGGCCCCTTCCAGTGTCCTGTGGAAGCCACCTGCGCCCCTACTTTTTGGCATGGGCCAGGGCTTGCACAAGAGGACCAGCTACTGCTGCTATGGCATTACCCAATGAGTAAGACTGGATAAAACTGGGAAAACATACCCGTTCTACTTGGAACAGGGACATTATGGAAGCTCCAACCTTCCCGAAGGAGGTTTCGGAAGGAAATACACATATGAATATTCCTTAGGTGCATATGGAAGATTGGAGGTGATTGTAACCCTCTTGGAATGGCAGAAGTCTGCCGGGGAAACACGGGCTCGAGGCTATACCGTGGACTTTACACATATGGGATCCACTTAGGTCTTACATATGGAACCCAGCCTTCTACCGGTTCTCAAGGATTCAATGAGTGAAGGCCTGGCGCCGGACGCTCCGCCACGTCTGGCTGCCAAGGGGACGGAGGAGCTCAACAGGGTCTACTATATGAACTCTCTGGAGTGGTTTTAGCAAGCCGACCCGAAGCCGGGGCCTCTCAGTGCTTCTACCCGTTTGAGGTGAGAACACAGGAGGATACCGGCTCCACACGAAGGCTATAGAATCTAGTGGACGTTTTAGGGGTCGCCCAGCCTGCAGCTCTACAGATATCTGCCAACGAGGCGCCACGAGCCAGCGCCCAGGAGGATGCAACACTCTAGTTAAATGAGCTCGCAACCTAAATGGTCAGGGCACACCCTGTGCCTGATACGGCAGGGGGATGGCGTCCATTATCCAGTGGGCCATCCCCTGCTTAGAGATGGCATTCCCCTTCTGCCGGCCTC
>NW_015505854.1:560327-561393 GCF_001515645.1 Sinocyclocheilus grahami
GGGCCTCAGGGTTACCCGGGAGTCAGCCGGCCCGAACTCTAGGCACGAATCGTCGACCGAAAATGCGTGCAGGTCCCCTACCCTCTTGATGGAGGCAAATGCAAGCAGAAGCAGAGTTTTCATTGACAGAAACTTCAGTTCGACCGCCTGCAAAGGCTCAAATGGGCCCTGCTGTAGTGCTGTGAGCACTAGTGTCAGGTCCCAAGAGGGTATAGAGGGGGGCCGTAGAGGATTTACCTTCTCGCCCCCTTAAGGAACCTGATGACCAGGTCAAGTTTCCCCAGCGACTTCCCTTCTACGGGGTCGTGGTTAGCAGTGCTTGCAGCGACATAGACTTTGAGGGTGGAGGGAGACAGCCTTCGCTTCAACCCTTGCTGCAAAAAGGACAGCACGACTCTGATCAGGCATCTTTGGGGGTCTTCTCGGTGAGAAGAACACCACTCAACGAACAGGTTCCACTTCAAAACGTAAGCGTGTCTCGTAGACGGTGCTCCCGCTGAAGTGATGGTGTCACTACCTCTTGGGGTAGATCACTTAGAACCTCCGCGTCCCGTCCAGGGACCAGACATGAAGTTTCCAGAGGTCTGGATGCGGGTGCCAAAGGGTGCCCCGTCTCTGAGTCAGTAGATCCTTCCTCAGAGGAATTGGCCAAGGAGGGGCTGTCGTGAGGAGCATTAGTTCCGGGAACCAGGTCCGGGTAGGCCAATAGGGTGCCACCAACAGGACCTGCTCCTCGTCCTCCCTGACCTTGCACAGTATCTGTGCAAGAAGGCTCACTGGGGGAAACGCATATTTGCGAAGGCCCCGCGGCTAGATGTGTGCCAGTGCCGAGTGTTCCCTTGGTCAGGGAGAAGAACAGCGGCCCCAGCGGCCTCAACCACTGGCCCCCCAGCCGGTGGTTGAGGCATCTGCGTAAACCACATCATGTCTGAAGACCTTTTCTAGGGGCACTCCTGCCCGGAGAAACGCAAAGTCTGACCACGGGGTGAAGGTTTGGTCTCCGGCCGGTGTAACTTGGACCTGGCCAGTGCGACCCGACCACGCCCACCTCGGAACTCGGCCATGG
>NW_015505854.1:561930-584171 GCF_001515645.1 Sinocyclocheilus grahami
GTTCCTGCGTGAGGCGTGCTGTCTGTTCGACCGAGTCCAATTCCATACCAAGAAAAGAGATCCTCTGCGTCGGGGAGAGTTTGCTCTTTTCCCAGTTGACCCGAAGGCCCAACAGGCTGAGGTGTGAGAGCACCAAATCCCTGTGTTCGCACAATTAATCCTGAGACTGAGTGAGTACGAGCCAGTCGTCGCGGTAGTTGAGAATGCGAATGCCCTGTTCTCGCAACTTACGTGAAGACACGGGGCAACAGGGACAGCCCGGAGGGCAGGACCTCGTACTGATATGCTCGTCCTTCGGACGCGAACCACAGCAATGGTCTGTGGTGCGGAAGGGTCGACACATGAAGTACGCGTCCTTCAGGTCGACCGCTGCAAACCAATCTCGGGGACGGATGCACCCGAAGATGATTTCCTGCGTCAACATCTTGAACGGTAACCGGTGAAGGTCCCGGTTCAAGACACGCAGGTCCAAGATTGGTCGTAACCCACCGCCTTTCTTGGGTACAATGAAGTAGGAGCTGTAAAACCCCGTCTTAATAACGGCTGGAGGGACCGGCTCTATCGCCTCCTTCGCCAGTAGGACTGCGACCTCCACCTGCAAGACAGGACCATCGGCCGCCTTCACTGTTGTGAAGCGGATGCCACTGAACTTCGGGGGGGACGCCGGGCGACTGAATCGCATAGCCAAGCCTGACGGCCAGCGAGACGGGCTGGGTAGCTCTAGCCAGGCACCCAGATACCATGCAAGCGGGACCAACAGAACCACTGCCATACCCACAGTGGGGCAGCGAAGTGGAAGGCAGGGACCCAACTCGGGCGGCTTGTGAGTGGACCGAACAAGGGTCTGAGTGTGCGGTGCAACGCTTACCTGGTTCCACAGGTTGGTAGAGGGTGCGTGAGTAGGGCCTTTGTTGACTCTCTCGAACCGCCCGCTGCTGCCAGCTGGCGAAGGAGGAGGATGAGCGTGGTCCGGTGTTGGTCCGTTGGTCCGGTCTTGCTCTTTTGCTCACCTCCAGATTTGACGGGGGCCCAGACGGGTGGGGCGGCCTGCCTACGCCCAGTTCCACGGTGCCGCTTGCCAGAGCGGATGCACCACGGGAGCGGGGGGCGGATGCAGGGGGCCGCCCTTGGTGATGAGCAGGCTGGGGCGCTGCGTCCGGCGGACGGGGGGACGCCTCAGTCTGCTTCTGTACAGCTGAGAACTGCTAGGCCAGGCTCTCGACCGCATCGCAGAAGAGGCCGATCTGGGACACAGGGGCATTAAGGAACCGAACTATGTCGGCGTCCCTCATTTCGACCAGACAGCCAGTTTTGGCACTTCTGGACACCATAGTGGACATCGCATGACCCAGAGACCGCGCAGTGACCTTCGTTGCTCGTGGCGCGAGGTCCGTAATGGTGCGGAGTTCTTTGAGAACTTCTGGGTCGTGACCACCCTCGTGCAGGTCCCTCAGTGCCTTAGCCTGAAGAACCTGCAGTAACGCCGTAGCGTATAAGGCGGAGGCAGCTTCTCCACAGGCCGTATAAGCATCGCTGGCCAGTCGAGTACCTACAGTAAAAGGTGCCGTCCATGACCTGATGAGCCCCTCATGCACTTCCGGGAAGAAAGGCACCGAGGCGGGGTGCTGAGAACCAGCGCGAACCACCCCGAAGAACCAATCATCCAACCTTGAGGGCTTGGGACACGGTGGAAGTCTCCACTCGAGCCCTACCCCTACGGCGGCCCGAGAAAGCAGAGCCGTTATTTCCGGATCCGATTCAGGCATTGCTACAGTCCCGGAGGAGAGCACCACAGCCGAATCTTCCTCTCCAGAAAGCTCCGGCTCACCCTCCGATGCAGCAATCGATATCCGGTCGTCGGGAGGAGCGCCAAAGGATACAGCTGGTACACTCCTTGTAGAGGGCCCAGCACGTTCCATTGGCAGCTCAACTGGCTGCGGAGTGCCTCAGACCGCCCGCGCTACTGCCTGAAGTAACCCCCACCTGGCTGCTGCCATGAGGAGAACTACATCGAGGCAGAGGCAATGGAACTCCGCCCCTTGAGGAAACGGAGCTCTGGACGGAAGGCGTGGACTACCTCTCCAGGCGGTGGCGCTCTGCGGGCCGAGCTGCATCGCGCGCTCAACCGGAGGGATGTCCACATAACCTTGGGTCTTTAAAAAGACGCCCGTCGCTCGTGGAGCTCTTTTAGACATTTGCTCTTTTAGGAAAAAAGGAAACACTCTTTTAGAGAGAGCGCTGAAGCGCCCAGGGGAGGTCGCGGCGAGACCGCAGAATGGCAGCTGCAGCACGCCGAAGATGAGCAGCACTGAATGGCAACCCCCGCTGACGCGCCGTAACACCAACGCCAGCTGTTTCTTCCAAACACTCGCGGAGATTCGTCCTGAGAAGGCTCGGCTCCGAAGCGAAAAGCTGATGTGCGTTTGCACGCGCTCTCCTTTTATACCCGCGCTGCGGGGCAGGGTGCGCGTGGCGAAACACGCACGCCAACTGTCATTGGCTTGTTTAGTTTACACTCGAAGGTGATTGGGCTCTCGGGCGAGATCCCAATTCGTCAGTCACTGACGTAACGTAGAACATGACTGACTGAATGGGAATGCGAGTTACATAATCAGATTTTTTTTTTAAAGTAACTAGTAAAGTACCGCTTTACTTTTTAATTTAGAAGGAAATATCAGAGTTTTTTTCTTTTTCTAATAAGTAATGGCAGTTAATGTCTTGACTGACTCTCATGTTGCCATGTTGAGAGAAATCAGGAGTAAGTGCAGAGGCATTGTACGCGTTGTGTGAACATGATGTTACTGTATTTCTAGACTAAATATGAACATGTATTTACTCATCTCACATGCACAAAAACAGATTCAGTGTTCCTCAAAATTAATAAAAAATAATAAAAACAGTCAAATGCAAACTCAGATTATTATACAAACCTGCAATAATTAAATATGTTAAAGCTGCAGTCTGTAACTTTTGGCGCTCTAGCGGTTAATAAACAGAACTGCGTGCGTCTTGCGGAAGAACATTGTTGTCGGAGCTACTTCTCTCTGTTTATGTCTATAGCGAATAACACAGGTACTGGGCTACTCCGCAGCGGTACCTACCCGAACCAGTCTAAATAGTCAGAATATAAACACTTATTATAGGTGTACCGTAGTGATTCAGGACAAGCCAAAAACACGGTTTGGAAAATTGATTCATGGTGTACTCACTTATTATATAAATTTTGTACATTTTGAACACAAATAAGTTACGTACTGGAGCTTTAAATAAGACAAATATCATTTATGTATTTAATCCCATTTTATTAACCAGTATCTTTGCTACTGACATTCTATGATCCAATTCAACCATGCTAAGCAAAAATGTCACACTTGTGTTTCATTTTTGTTATTGCTGAATAGTGTTGAACTTTCTTCTCCTGCGTCATATTCTTCATGTAATTTGTTTGAGCTGCTCCCTCTAATTTACAGACATGAATTTACATTTCCTTCAGCCTGAGGCATATTCATTTCACTTTTGGTGTGAAATGTCTTGGTTACGTACGTAACCCTCGTTCCCAGATGACTTTCAGAGAAAACGCCAATGAATTTTGGCTAGTGGATTTTGCATACCTGAGCCACTCCCCATGCATACGGGTATAAATAGGTGACAGGTGCATCCACTCATTCAGGTTTTACGCTGAGGAACCAAGAACGTGTCCCTGGCAACCAGTGATGGTTCGAGGTTGTGGTATGGGGACATAATGTCTCTGTTCCCTCCATCAGGGAACGAGGTCTACGTACATAACTGAGACGTTCCCGATCTGTTATTCCCTATCCTAATCACTACAAGTTATTTCATGACAAAATAGGGGGTCCATGGAAAGTGCCACAACCTGAACCCTGTCACAACCCTGTAGCGCTGCAAATGTTGACAAGCAGCCGCATATCAGACAAATGCTACGCAAAGGTTGTAAACTTCCCAAACACCCCAGTGCAAATTCATTGACCTAGGTGCCTGCAGGGACCAAAAAGTGAGTACATCGCTGCTGGAGATAGCCAAGCCGCTGTTCCTATGACAGAAACAATTTTCTTAAGAGTAGGGATTTCGACCTTTATGAAAGGTGCTTCACACCTTTCCTGTCTGTTGTTTACAGCTTGGCAGTAACGAAGGGGAAGCGAGCCTTCCAGAGAAGGATGCTACGGAGACCACATCCTGCCCGTAGGGAGGTTTCATGTGGAGACCCTGATATGAACTGACCCAGGCCTGGGGCAGTACTACATATGGAATGAGTCTCTGAGGCAGGTCCTACCTAGGAGTAGGGAGGAACGGCTGCCAGCAGAGACTGACAGAGTGGTCTGTCAAAGGGAAGACAAGGGTTCACAGAGAGGGAAACCTAACCGTGGAAGAATACACATATGGGATCGCCCGCAGATAATCAAGCCATATGGACACCTAGCCCAGTAAAGGGGCTGACCAGAACCCCGGGCAAGTTAACACCGATACTGGGCCTGGTGTCAGACTGCTCCACCCAGTCTGACTGCAGGGGGTGCTGGAGGATACTCAACTAGTGTTCGCCGACCGGGGAACTTACTGGAGGAGGAAAAGGCGCTCGCATCCCTGGGTGAGGGGGAGTGGCTCAGTAAGTGTGACAGCAGCAGGCTCTTCCCACCACTTACCTGTTACCCAACACATGGGAAGAAACCGACTCAACGCAGAGACTGTAAAATCTTGTAAAGGTGTTCGGTGTCGCCCAGCCCGCAGCTCTACAGATGTCTGCCAGAGAGGCGCAGTGCGCCAGTGCATAGGAGGAGGCAACACTCCGTGTGGAGTGAGCCCTCACCCCCATGGGACGCTGCTCGCCTTGGGATTGGTAGGCCAAGGCAATGGCATCCACTATTCACTCACCTCAATAGCAGACAAAGACATGTGCGATGCTCTTACGGGACACAGCAACGCCAAGGCTGGATCTGCCTCCTCCGAGGTCAGTGCTTGCAGGTTCACCACCTGATCGCGAAAGGGAGTGGTGGGAACCTTGGGCACGTATCCAGGCCGGGGTCTCAGGACAACGTGAGAGTAGGCTGGCCTGAACACATCATCTTCGCTCACCGAAAATGCTTGGAGGTCCCCGGCCCTCTTGATGGAAGTGAGCGCAGTCAGAAGCACTCTCTTTGCAGACAGGAACTTAAGCTCAACTGAATACAGCTGCTCAAAGGGATCCCTCTGAAGGCAAGCCAGGACAGTAGAGAGATCACAGGAGGGCACCAGGGGTGGCCTAGGAGGATTCAACCTTCTGGCACCCCTCAGAAACCTGATGATGAGATTGTGCTTTCCCAGGGACTGGCCGTGCACTGCATCATGATGTGCTGTGATACCAGCTACATACACTTTCAAGGTGGAGGTTGATCTCAGGACAACGTGAGAGTAGGCTGGCCTGAACACATCATCTTCGCTCACCGAAAATGCTTGGAGGTCCCCGGCCCTCTTGATGGAAGTGAGCGCAGTCAGAAGCACTCTCTTTGCAGACAGGAACTTAAGCTCAACTGAATACAGCTGCTCAAAGGGATCCCTCTGAAGGCAAGCCAGGACAGTAGAGAGATCACAGGAGGGCACCAGGGGTGGCCTAGGAGGATTCAACCTTCTGGCACCCCTCAGAAACCTGATGATGAGATTGTGCTTTCCCAGGGACTGGCCGTGCACTGCATCATGATGTGCTGTGATACCAGCTACATACACTTTCAAGGTGGAGGTTGATAGCCTACGCTCCAACCTTTCTTGCAGGAAAGAAAGCACTACTCCAATCGTGCATCTTTGGGGTCTTCTCGGCGAGAAGAACACCAGTTCAAAAACAGACTCCACTTCAGAGCATGGGCTTGCATCGTCGAGGGAGCTCTAGCCTGAGTGACCGTGTTTACCACCGCCGGTGGCAGATCACTTAAGTCTGCCGCGTTCCATCCAGGAGCCACAAATGGAGGTCCCAGAGATCTGGACACGGATGCCATATGGTGCCAAGCCCCTGAGAAAGGAGGTCCTTCCTCAGAGGGATGTGCCAGGGAGGGGCTGTCGCGAGGACCATGAGTTCCAAAAACCAGGTCCGGATCGGCAAGTAAGGCACAACCAGCAAGACTTGTTCCTTGTCCTCCCTGACCTTGCACAGTGTCTGTGTGAGAAGGCTCACTGGGGGAAACGCATACTTGAGTAGAGCCCGAAGCCAGCTGTGTGCCAGTGTATCCATGCTGAGGGGTGCCTCGGTCAGGGAGTAATACAGCTGGCAGTGGGAGGACTCATGGGAAGCAAACAGGTCAACCTGGGCTTCCCTAAATCAAACTCCAGATCAGCTGGATCGTCTCGGGATGAAGTCGCCATTCTCCGGGGAACATGAGCTGTCTTGAGTGGACGTAGGCTACACGATTGAACTCCCCGTAATGTGGACGGCGTGCAGCGACTTGAGCCGCGTCTGACTCCAGAGGAGGAGATGACGGGAAAGCTGTGACATGCGACGTGATCGTAGACCACAACGACATGCTGGGACACTTGTTCTAAGGGCACCCCGGCCCGTAGAAAGGTAAGGTCTGTCCAGGGGCTGAATAGGCGACGTGATCGTAGAACACAACGACATGATGGGACACTTTTTCTAAGGGCACCCCGGTCCGTAGAAAGGTAAGGTCTGTCCAGGGGCTGAACAGGCGGTGACACTCCGGTGTGATGGTCACACGAAGTGTACCACGACGCCATGCCCATCTCAGGACCAGGGAGTGTAACCAGTGCTGAAGTGGTCTCGTATGAAGCAATCCGAGTGGGGTGACTGTGGATGCCATATGCCCCAGGAGCCTCTGAATGTGTTTCAGAGATACCATGTTCCTGCCTCTGAAGGAACTCAGGCAGTTTAGCCCTGACTGGGCACCCTCATTGGTGAGACGTCACTCCATACCGAGAAAAGAGATCTTCTGCATGGGGGAGAGTTTGTTCTTTTCCCAGTTGACCCGAAGCCCCAACTGGCTGAGGTGCTCCGGCACCAGGTCCCTGTGATCGCACAACTGCTCATGATGAGCCAGTCGTCGAGGTAGTTGAGGATTCTGATGCTCACTTCCCATAACGGGGCAAGGGTGCCCTCCGCGACCTTCGTAAAAGACACGGGGGGACAGGGACAGCCCGAAAGGGAAGAGGACCCTGTCCTGCCATGCCTGACCCTCGAACGCAAACCGTAGGAATGGCCTTCATCAAGGAAGAATCAGGACATGAAAGTAAGCATCCTTCAGGTCGACCGCTGCAAACCAATCCTGGGGCTGGATGCATCTGATGATGTGCTTCTGCAGCCCAGGAAAGCATGGCCGACAACTCCAGGTCCGATTCGACAGTGGCGACAACACCCGAGCGGGGCAGCCCAGCCGAATCTTCATCCTCAGAGAACAATAGCCCATCCCCTGATGCTGCGATCGACATCCGGCGGCGCACCGAATGAAATGCTGGGACCGTCACGAGCCAGGCCGAAATCACTCGGGAGCAGCACAAGACATTTGCTGCAGGAGGAGTGAGAGGTCCGCGGGGACGTGCCTGGCAGAGAAGCTATCACTGTGACCCTCAGATCTCCCAGAGTTCTAGCCGGCGGTCCCCTGCTTGTGACAGGGAAACCGGGACGGGTAGAGACAGAGGGTGCCGCTCCGTTCCCCGTGAGGATAGAGAGGCGAGATCGCACCGAAGCCATGCTCATACACTCGCAATGAATGCATGAGTCGTCCACAAATGCAGCTTCAGCGTGTCGGATGCCCAGACACTGAAGGAAATGCTTGTGGCCGTCGACAGAGGACAGGTAACGACCGCAACCAAGAGAACACGGACGGAACGGCATCTTTAAAAAGACGCGAGCCGTCTGTGATAAGAAACTGCTCTTTCAGTTGAATATATATAGATATAGTTGCATGATATGTTGATTATTAAGCACTAATATAAGTAATAAATAAGGTAATATTATTCTAATATGGTTATTATATTTATTTTATTGGCATATATAACAGTTATCTGTATACATTATAAAACACTATTATGATAAGGTAATGTTTAATTTAATATGTTATATGAAGAGTTTATTTGCAAAAACAGATAACTTGTTAAATTGTCAAAAATCATGTTTTTTATTATGCTACCATGTTTTTATTGTGTTAGTTAGCTCCAAAAACATTCCGCAGAAGAAATCTGTGTAGTAAATGCTGCTCCATCTGAAAGCACATGATGGAGACTTACTACTAATTACAGAACCGGCTTTACTGACAAGATGCACATGACAATTGCATTAGATTAATCATGCAGCCCTACTCAAAAGTAATGTAATGTATTACTTTCCATTAAAAGTAGCGTAATTAGTTACTCTTTTAGGGAGTAACACAATATTGTAATGCATTTAAGAGTAACTTTCCCCAACACTGCAAATGAGATCTCTTTAATATCGTAGTTATGTCTCCTAGACTGCAGTGAGACAAAATGGAGACTGGAGAAAATTTTCTCCTGGAGAAAAAAAAGACAAGTAATCTCACATGGAGTTGCAAAAGAGATCTCAACAATATCTCAAATTCTCCTCATTAAATTCTCCCTAGGCCAGCTTATTCTATTTTATTGCTCTGTCTTACTTTAAGTCAACAATCATCCAACTTGTGTTTGTTTTTATTTGTCTGTAAAAAGAACAACCTCTTGGCTCTTAAAAATGAAAGAAGTTAGAATTAATTAGAGGAAAAGGTTTTAAAATGTGAGGTCAGTAAAGGACTGTAAAATGTCATACAGTAAAAACCTGGTAATTGGTTAACAGCAAGTTCCCTTACTTGTGAAAACTAATATAGCTATTAGTATATTTCATTTAATTTTACAGTAAAATATTGTTAAATTGACAGTTTTTGGGAGTAAAAAAAAGACTTATCTTACAATTTACAGTGAAAAACCATAAATATTCTCTGTGAAAGCTCACATCTTATGTTGTTAAAGGGTTAGTTCACCCAAAAATGATGTCATTAATTACTCACCCCCATATCGTTCCAAACCCGTAGGACCTTTGTTAATCTCCAGAACACAAATTAAGACATTATTGATGAAATCCAAGAACTTTCTGACCCTCCTTAGACAGCAAGGCAATTGACACGGTCAAGGCACAGAAACGTATAAGGACTAGGACTGTCAGTCTATTAAAATTCTTAATCTAATTAATTACATGGTGTCGATTAATTAATCTAATTAATTGTAAATTACATTTGTCCATGAAAATACCCCCAAAAGATTATTTAATGCTATTTTTGTGTTAAATGAGAAAGTATTAAGTAGACATTACAAATAGTAGCTTTAGAAATAAATAATTTATTTGATTCAACATAAAATTTATTAGACATAAGTTTAGGCTACAACAGCCCAACATATACTATGGAACATAAAAGAAGATCATTTGAGAAACATCTCTTTTTGTCACTGGTAAACAAAAAAACAGCTTTGTTACCAACAGTCTTCAAAATACCTTCTTTTATGTTCCACAAAAGAAAGTAAGTCATTCAGGTTTGAGTAAATTATGACATAATTATTTTTTGGGGGGTGAACTATCCCTTTAATATTTAAAAAAAAAAAACTTGTTTTCACCCTTTTTTAAATGAATTAATACTCTAAATAAGAAACTAAAACGGCCAACAGGTGGTGGTATGTCTTTATGAGTATTTGATTCAATTCGTTCAAACGGCTGATTCATTCAGGAATTCAGTAAACGGCTCACTTTATGAATGGGCCTATTGCCTTGTCCAAATACCCACACTTGCGGTCTTTGCACTTGACCACTTGACTGCTTATATGACGTATTTCTTGTATTTGGCCCAAGTGTTCAAGTGAGGATGAAGACCACAAGTGTGTGTACAACTTTTCATTACCTGATAGGACACACTTGTAATGTTGTAAAAATGCAAGTGTTTACATAGCTTTATTTAAAATCAACTTCTAAATGTCTGTTCAGTAGTCCCTATAACATGACATAATTTTAATTTGTGGTGCTTCTTAATTAAGTGATAAAAAGCAGTTGCAACTGTTGTACAATATAAAGTGAGGATGAAGACCACAAGTGTGTGTACAACTTTTCATTACCTGATAGGACACACTTGTAATGTTGTAAAAATGCAAGTGTTTACATAGCTTTATTTAAAATCAACTTCTAAATGTCTGTTCAGTAGTCCCTATAACATGACATAATTTTAATTTGTGGTGCTTCTTAATTAAGTGATAAAAAGCAGTTGCAACTGTTGTACAATATAAATATCACCACTAACACATGCGCATCTTTGCACCAATAAAACGTAAAAACAGTTTTTCTACCAAATTATATGTAATATCTAATTATTATATTCATATTTAACTTACATTGGAAAGGTTTCCGTGACCTCTTGCGAGATCTTGGCATAAAGTCTCAAGATTTATTTCCAAAACATGATGCATGATGGGATACACTAAGCCTCGAATAGCGCTCCAGAGCGGTATTTGAGATAGTGTGGATTTAGTGTGCGTTAGGGCACTTTGCCGTTTTTATTTAAGACCTGGGACAGTCTTGTGCACTTACTTCTTGTCGCGCGCATGTGCTCTCAAGTGGCCAAGACCGCAAGTGTGGGTATTTGGACAAGGCATTTGAATCATTGATTCACCCGGTTTGTTCAAATTGCGGATTCATTCAGAAACTAAACACTGCTGTGTTGCTCAGAGACGCACAACAATTCAGCTGTCGCTTTATAGGTAATATTTGTTGGCAAAACGGAGCAAAAACAGACAATATTGTGTTTAAAATATAATACAATATCAGCTTCTTATTTACTGAACTATTGTATAAAATCACATTGCACTCATTATATTTGGGACAAAAACAGCACTCGTGTGATTGCTCACACTGCTTCTGTGATATCGCTTACCATATGATATAAATACGAGACAAAACTCATACAGGAGCATTTTTGTACCAATATCTTGAATTTTAGGGCATAACTTCACTTTATGGAGTTGTTGCCCTGCATCATACATTTCATACAGTTGACGGGCGGCACAGTGGCTCAGTGGTTAGCACTGTTGTCGGTTCGAGGTTAGGAGGCCTTTCTGTGTGGAGTTTGCATGTTCTCCCTGTGTCAGCGTGGGTTTATGCTGAGTGCTCTGGTTTCCTCCCACAGCCCAAAGACATTGCAGTTTAGGTTAATTGAACATTCAAAATAGTCCCCGGGCGTGTGTGTAGACAAGACTTGTGTATGGATCAACTTGTCTATGGATTAACTGGTTCTCACCATGAATATAGCCATAGATGCCGGATTGGCGTTAAGAAAGAAATAAACAACAACATACAGTTGGCTGTTGACAAATAAGATAATGTGCTGGTATGGGGGTGAGGCCAGTAGGTTAAACTGCGTTAAAATAATAATTAAAAAAAAATTTAGAATTTAATCGGATTATTTTTTCATAACTAATTAAGTTAACGCGTTAAGCTGACAGCACTAATAAGGACATAGCTAAAATAGTCCATGTGACATCAGTGGTTCAACCGTAATTTTACGAAGCTATGGCAATACTTTTTCTGCGCAAAGTATAATAACGTAAAATAACGACTTTACTCTGTTGAAAAAAAAACAGCATATGCTGGTTAAGTATGTTTTGAAGCATGGTAGCTTGTTTAAGCTGGTTTAAGCTGGTCCTGAGCAGGAGCTAGTTGCTCATAACCAGCTTAAACCAGCTCATGACCAATTAAGGACCAGCTTAAACCAGTTCAAACCAGCTACCATGCTTCAAAGCATACCTAACCAGCAAATGCTGTTTTTTTCAACAGGCTATTCAATAATTCTTCTCTTCCATGTCACCCTTTTTCTACCGTAGATTTTACACATTCTTCTTCTTTTTATTTTTTTATGTACTAGAACCTTTACAAATGATTTGTGGAACCTATTGTGAACTTTTTTGTCTTTCAAAAAGCCATATGGTGAATCAAAAACCATATAAAGCCAAAAAATGGTTCTTGATAAAAAGAGGTGGTACAAAGATCCACTGACATTTGAACACAGGACAGTTCACATTATTCAATGTTTTATTGCCACAAAAAAAAGAAGAAGAAGATGCCAGGAAAACCAGCATTTTAACACATGGCCGATGTCCAACTTGGTCTCACAAAGCCTGTGTTTGACTCACACTCGGCTTATGCGCGAGCTTAGCTGACCCAAACACAATAGCTCATTATGAGGCAACGGCGCAGGAAAGAACCAGAAAGGCCATCCCATTCAGCCCACAGAACATGTAGGTGAGTTCCAGACCAACACACACACACACATTATTCCTATCATTATGGTTTTTATACTGTACAAACTGTATTTTCTATCCCCTGCCTCTAAACCTACCCCTAAACACCTACTCCTCACACAAAACTTCATGAACTTTATGAAAACTTTGTCGTTTTAGATTTTCATAAAACTTAATTCCATATGTTTTATAAGCCAAAAAAAGGGCCCCACAATGTCAAAATGTACTGGTATATACTGTCCTTATGGGGACATTTCATCCTCATAATTTAGGGAAAACCAGGTACACACACACACACACACACACACATGCAGCGTCAAACACTCACAGTATCTTGCCAGTGAAACAGACTTAAAGTTGACCTACACTTTATGGTTTTGCTCATATCGTTAGAAACATCCTAAACTGTTTGCCAGGAAAGAAAAGTATGCAGATTTTTTCATGCATTATGTGTTTCTTAGAATTGTCAGGTAGTAGTTTATATTATAGCACTCTGCCAAGAGTTATGCAACAGCTGCCACCACTGATTGAGTCCCTCAGCTGATTTTATTGAAACTTTCTAGTGCCGGCTAAAGAACATATTTTGAATATGTTAAATGTTAAGTCTAAAATCAAGAGTTTTCTGAAGTTCAGCGTCTTCCTGCAAGTCTCTGCATGACATCAAATAGCAGTTACAAACTTGAACTGCACAGTTTTGAGAGTAATTAAATATTTTTATATGGGTTAAAGCAAATGTAATTTTGTTTTCTTTTCCTGAAACTTAATGCACTACACTTCAACAAGATATATATGCAATTTTGAGAAGTACTGAGTGTGTGAACCTGAAACTAAATTAATTTTACTATATATATATATATATATATATATATATATATATATATGAATGTGAATATCTGTCAATTCTTTCTCTCTAACATGCGGTAAAAGGTAATGTCTAGGCAAAACCCTGCTGAAGCCATGAGGCTGTGAAAGTACCAAGTTTGTGTAATAAATAGTGGACTAGAATAGCATTTGGCAGCTGCTAGCATTACATTAATGTTCCTGAAACGTTACGAGTGATTTTTTGCTCAGACTAGCCATAAGAGATCTTGTTTGGCCCGCTGCCATCGAGGGCATTTTAAAATGAGACTCAGTCCACAGGGAAAAAGATTTCATCCGCTGTGTGTGTGTGTATGTGTGTACGCAGGGTTGGATTTATTGATATGAAAATGTGGGGCAAAATGTGAATTCCCACAGATGTTGATTGACATGTAAAGCAGCAACAGTAGGCTCTAGTTTCAGCAAGCCGAACTACACACAGCCACGCCTACACACACTGCAGATGGTTTGGACAGATACACTCTAATGTCTGAACATGAATGACTGATGTTTGGGTCCCATCCAGCCTCTGTGCATGTGTGCGTGTTAGTGTGTGTGTGAACCACAGAGTCCCTGAAGGCGAAGCCTGTGGAGCTCTTGGGTTGTGGCACTCCTGCATCTGCTCTCTGGATCCTCTGCAGTTTTTGTGGAGAAAATATGTATGTTGTAGCAGCCACTTTAGTCCTTTAACTCCTCTTATACCGCCGCTCCTGATTGGCCGGAGGAGTTTGGACCAGCTCCAGATTGGATACTGAGATATGACTCTGTTAGATGGCAGAGATCCCAAATAGTGGCAGAATGTGGTCTATAGGGTGGAGAAAGATAGACTGATATATAAAGAGAGATCAGAGGGTGTGTTCTTCAGATCACAACAAGTCTTCAGTGAAGCCTTTAATTTGTAATTATTAAAATAATCCCAGTTTAATATACATCACACACACATAATTTCACTTCACTGACATGAAGATAAACTAAACCTTTAGGGAAAACAAATGAGCCTAAGCTGGTTTGCTGGTCTCGGCTGGTTTGAGCTGGTGTCCCAGCCTGGTGTTTAGCTGGTCTCTAAGTCTGACAAGCTGAAAAGTGCAACAAAGTCTCCTGACAATTCATAACTATTTCAGATTTTGACAAATTGATGGAAAATTTGTATCTCAAGTCATAATTTTGTAAAACATTGTCATGTCGCACTGAGAGTTAAGTTTAGGGGTGCAACTTCAGGCTTACTTTTCATGCAAATCACATTTTTACCAGTTCGTACAAAATTTGTACTGTGTGAAATACTTACATTTCCCCATCAGATAGGGTTGGAAAAGTGCCCAAATGCCCATAAAACCAGCAAACAAGCATTATTGGATTTAAATGGCATACAAATTAGTAATTTAAATAACTAACTAAATAAATAAATGAATTTGGAATATTGGTTTTAAATGACAAGAGTTAGTAAATGTAGTAACTAAATGACAAAAGGATGGCTTTAAAACATGAGTTACATTATGATTACATGTAGTTGCACGTGTCAGATTCTTTGTGCATTTGGCAGACACTTTTAGCTTTTATTTTATTAAGTTCATGCATTTTCATTCAGGCTTGTTTGTGAGATACAGAACAGCTTGACTTTTTCAATCACAGCAGTGCATCTGCACTACCATTGGTTCAAAAGAATGAACAGAAATGAACCAATGAAGGCGTGGCGGAGCGGCGCGGCGCGAGCCTATGGTGAGGCAATGCGCCAGAGCCCACCAAATTGGGCAGGGCATCTGGCTATATTAGCAGGCACTTGGCATAGGATCACTGATTCATTCTCCTTCAGCGACGACAACACTGCTCTTCGCTGATTCCACGAGTCTTGAAGCCAGCCTTCGCCTGCAAGCTGATTCAGCCGCTGCTCTGCAGCAGCAATATGAGCTCACTGCCTTCTCTCATGCTCTCTGCTCGCCGCTTGTAAGCAGCATTGATCAGCGCACCGCTTCACAGCACCAGATCAGATCGCCGCTTTCAAGCAGCTCTGCTCCCGCGTCGCTCTTGAAGCAGCCCCGGTCAGCGCTTCGCTCACGAGCCGCCTGCAGAGCGCCTGTGTTGGCGCTTTCCTGCTTTGTGGTACTAAAAGAGCAAATTTCTGAGCAAATTTCCTGCTGATGACCGCCTTCACGATTGGCGCGTCCCTTCCTCTCAGAGTGTTTCAGAGGATGCGGGGCCTTATGGCCTCTGCATCGCCAGTACTGCAGTTAGGCCTCCTTTGCATGTGGTCCCTTCAGCACTGGCTGAAACCCCTGGTTCCATTCCGAGCTTGGCGTCACGGACTCCTTCGTCGCAGCCCTTGCCCCTTGGAAGGACCTTTCGTGGTTCAAACAGGGAGTACCCCTGGAGATCAGAATCAGAATCAGAATCAGAATGAGCTTTATTGTCAGGTATGTTTACACATACGAGGAATTTGTTTTCGTGACAGAAGCTTCCACAGTGTAACAGAATGACAGTGACAGAAGGAAAAACACAGATATAAAAAATTAAATAAAAAATAGAACAAGTAAATAAGGAATAAAAATATACAAATCGACAATTGTATGTACAGGTATATAACAATAGACAGTTGTATGTACAGGTATATTATGTGCGAATTGAAATGTAGACTGAGTATGTGTGTTAGATAAATAAGTGTATGAGTGAATAAATAGTGTGTGTTCCACAGTTATTGTCAAGTGTTCATGAGATGGATTGCCTGAGGGAAGAAACTGTTCCTGTGTCTGGTCGTTCTGGTGCTCAGAGCTCTGTAGCGTCGACCAGATGGCAACAGTTCAAAGAGGGAGTGTGCTGGATGTGAGGGTTCCAGAGTGATTTTGCCAGCCCTTTTGCTCACTCTGGATGAGTACAGTTCTTGGAGAGAAGGGAGGGTTGTACCAATGATTCGCTCAAAGCAAATGATAATACACAAAATGATGATACACAAAAGGAAGGTCATCTTCACAGATGCATCAAACACGGGCTGGGGAGCCCTGTGCAACGCCAGACCAGCCTTTGGCACGAGGTCGAGCGAAGAGACAAAGCTGCACATCAACTGCCTGGAAATTCCTACAGTCCTTCCTACCACATCTAGAAGGATGCCACGTCTTAGTCCGATCGGACAACATGACAGTATTATCCTTCGTAAATTGCCAGGGCGGCCTTTCCTCCCCATGCCTCTTCAGGATGGCAAAGAGCCTTCTGGAGTGGGCACATTGCCATCTGCGCTCTCTGAAAGCAGCGCACGTGCCGGGCAAACTGAACCGGGGAGCAGACATGCTGTCTCCGAGCAACGTCCCCTCTGGTGAGTGGATGCTCCACCCCCAGACGGTTCGGAGAATATGGGAGATCTTCGGGGAGGCAGAAGTCGACCTCTTCACCTAGGAAGACAACTCTCAATGCCCAATCTATTTTTCGAAGGAAAGGGATGCTCTGGCCCATGATTGGCCCAGCCTTCCCCTTTACGCTTTCCCCCCAATCGCTCTGATCCCTCAGGTTGTCAGGCAAATCAGGGAACAAAAACACAAGGTTCTTCTAGTGGCCCCGCTCTGGAGAAACCAACTCTGATTCTCAGAGATGTCTCAGCTGCTCACGGCAGTCCCGTGGCCCATTCCCCTGAGAAGGGATCTCCTCTCTCAGGCGAACATGACGATATGGCACCCACAGCCCGAGCTGTGGGCCCTACACTTATGGTCTCTCGATGGAAGCCTATGAACCTCCCAGAGGGTGTCTTAAATACCATTTCTCAGGCTAGATCTCTGTCCACAAGGCACCTCTACGCTCTTAAATGGTCAGTCTTCACTGCTTGGTGAACAAACTGCGGTAACGATCCACCCACATGCGACATATCTTCGATATTGTCCTTCCTTTAAGAGCTGTTGGATAAGGGTTGCACCCCCTCCACTCTTAAGGTCTACGTGGCGACTATAGCAGCTTTTCACGCTCCTATAAACAGAATATCGGTCAGCAGGAAAACCTCGTTGTTCGATTTTTAAAAGGGTCTAGGAGGTTGAACACCCTTCGCCCTTTTACTGTCCCTATGTGGGATTCTGAGGGCACTTAAAAGCTCCCCCTTTGAACTGCTGCAATCCGCCGATATTCGACCCCTTTCGCTCAAAACCGCTTTGCTATTAGCTTTGGCATCGGTTAAGTGAGTTGGAGATTTACAGGTGCTTTCTTTGAGCCCCTCCTGCCTTGAATTCGGGCCTAACGACTCTAAGGTCGTCCTGAAATTGCTCACAGAATGGGTGACTCTTCGATAGGGTAATTGAACCGCAGTGATGTTGAAATGATGAACAGGTTGGTTAAAGCAGCAGACTGTTTGATGATGGCAATATTGAGCAGCAAAATGAGATCCTTGTCAAATGTGGTTTTAAAGAGAGTCAAGGAGCAGCCATGTCTTCAGAAGGTCGTTTGTCTGGGAAGTAAATGGCTCTTTTGGCATGTTGCGTCTGGTTGGTTCACGGCAGGGATTATTCTGGGAAGAGTTCACACATGCATGTGCTCGTTTTATCTGCCTCATTTCATTTTCAGGCTCTTAAAATGTCTAAATTCCAACTCTGGATAAATAAACATTAAGAATAAATAAGTCATAACATGTTTAATGCTCGTGCCATTTCACACAGACCTTTATCCTCTTATTATAGCCTCCCAGTTCACATGAAGTAATGTGTGTGTTTAAGAATATCTCTAGGTCTTATAGCCATAGCCTAACAGTTAGCAAAATGGGTTATTTTAAATAAATAAAAAAATATATAAATTAAATTATAATTAATTGAAATGGGTCATCCCTTCCAATACCTTGTGTAGGTTTTATAGTTTGTGAAGCATTATTTATTTAGTTATTTATTTATTTAATCACTATTTGTGTGAATAGAATTAATTATTTTGCTATATTATTATTATTATTATTTAAAAATACAATAATAATTTAAAAATAATTTTTTTTATATTTACATTTACACCACATAATGCTATTGGAGACAATTAATAGATTAGAGAAATGGTTGAAATGTTCATATCAATGCAAACAAACAAACAAATAAGCACCTACAGTTGAAGAAACATTACATTTGAAACTTAATTGTGCAGCCATACACTAATTCACAAAAAAATACATATATATATATATGGTAATATTTACAATGATATTAGAGAGTAGAGCTGTATAAATGCCGGTCCTATAGTTCACCAAAATCCAATCACTTGGAGATTTCTGTCATTTTCACTGCTCTCTTTACTACTTCAATGAAAAAAAGACTGTTAGCCGCCATCGTCCCAATGTTTTGAAACTGGGATATGTGTACAAATGTGAGGAGAGATAGAACAGGAGTCATAAGTGGGATGTAACAGCTGTTTGGAGAGGATCTTTTGTTCGCCGGGATATTTATCAGCATCAGTGGGGATATCCATTGCTCTTCATGGCCATCACACATCTTAGGGGAAGACAGAAGGAGATCAAGAGCGAAGGCAAGGGAAGGAGGGAGAGAGATCGTGGCCCAATTACCAGCTGATAACTAATCGATACGCTGCTTATTCCTGGAGCAGGAAGTAAAAGAGTGGACCCCTGGGACATGGAGTTCAAATTACTCCTCTGTCAATGAGGACCGCTGTAAATGCTGACAGAATGGAGGTCTTTGGAATAATCTCAGTGGAGGCAGTTTTAGTCGCTGGCTTATATATTTTGTGGCACGCAACTGTGAAAACTGAAAATAGTTTTATGATGCCATGTTTTGTTTGCGAAACTAGCTCTTCGTAACTATTATACATTTTGGCAAACTGGTGGCTAATTCATATAAATCTCACTCGTTTTCATACAATCTGCTAAAACCCCACTGACAGTTATGTTTAGTTGTGGACCTTCATGCTTACTTTTTTTCTAAAAATCATATGTTTGCGTATAAATCACATCAAACTAATTCATAAGAATTACCACCTTGTAAAATAGTTACACTTCCTCATGAGGTTGGTTTGAACAAGCTCATGCTGGCTTAAGAACCATTCAAACAGAATGTGTTTTTGCTTTGAAAAAAAACAACAACGTAAAAAACGCAAGGGCTCAAGACATATTTTAAAGTATTTTAACTTGAGCGCTGCATTTTTAGAATGCCATATTTTACTGTTCAACTGAGAAAATCCAAGCCATAAATCTGTGTTCCAAATTTGAAGTTGATATCACAAAAAAATTAGCTTACAGTAAGCTTTTCTTTGGGTGCAGTACCAAACATTTCCACTAGAAACAAATTGGTTCCTATTCATTTCCAATGCATTCCAAGGCTATTTTATGACCGGGAACAGTACAAGTGTCACTATTTTATTCAGGACCATTTAACCTTTTCAAATCATGTCCGTGATTTTTTTAGTGTGTTCACATAGAAAGTACCAAAACTGTTTCCAAGTTTTGTACCATTCTAAAAAAATCATATGTTTGCGTATAAATCACATCAAACTAATTCATAAGAATTACCACCTTGTAAAATAGTTACACTTCCTAATGAGGTTGGTTTGAACAAGCTCATGCTGGCTTAAGAACCATTCAAACAGAATGTGTTTTTGCTTTGAAAAAAAAACAACAACGTAAAAAACGCAAGGGCTCAAGACATATTTGAAAGTATTTTAACTTGAGCGCTGCATTTTTAGAATGCCATATTTTACTGTTCAACTGAGAAAATCCAAGCCATAAATCTGTGTTCCAAATTTGAAGTTGATATCACAAAAAAATTAGCTTACAGTAAGCTTTTCTTTGGGTGCAGTACCAAACATTTCCACTAGAAACAAATTGGTTCCTATTCATTTCCAATGCATTCCAAGGCTATTTTATGACCGGGAACAGTACAAGTGTCACTATTTTATTCAGGACCATTTAACCTTTTCAAATCATGTCCGTGATTTTTTTAGTGTGTTCACATAGAAAGTACCAAAACCGTTTCCAAGTTTTGTACCATTCTAATGAAGTAAAAGATTAAAAACAACCAAAACGTAACATTTTTCAGTCAATAGCACCAGAGGGTTAAACTTTTCTTTTCTTTTTTCTTCGTTTTTAGCAGAAAAACGCATTTGAATTAGCTCATGATGCTAAACATACGAGTACTGGGCTACAACAGCGTTTCGTCATCGAGACATGCAGGAATATCGACAGTCTTCACCGAAGTTTGTAGCAGCAGAAAGGTAAAAACAGGTAGAAACAGTTCCCCATTTCACAAGTGCAAAGTGACTGCTCTGTGTTTCTGCTAACTTTAGAGTTAGCGAGCAGGTTGACGGTTGAAGGATTTGTGTCCCACACTGAGCTCAAACTATTCATCCTCGTTTCCCTTGACAGCTCATTCCAGAGCTGGATTCAGCTGGAAGTGTTTGCTCTCATGAAGAAATATGGTAGCCACTTCTTCTTGGCCTTCCATATATACACCAGAAGGTTTTACTGAGGAAAGAAAGTACAGGTTCGTTCTAAAATCTGTTTATTTCTACAAAGGTTAACAAATGGAGAATTCCTGAGCTTCACGTACTGTATGAATGAAGCAAACAGATATTTGACTCTTTCTTGTTAAGTCGCTTTATTACTAAAACATCCGCTATGCGCAAATGTCAGGGTAAAATGAAAAGGCGTGTGCTAATCTATGATTGACTACATTAAACTCAATTGGCTCTGTGGTAAAAAGCATTCAGAATTCACTATTATTCAGATCAGTAATATTAAAAACTACCCTGCCAAAACGAGAACGCCTGGCTTTTCAGCTCCGTCGACAGCCTTTTACCCGCATCAGTAGAGCTACTTACAGAGTCTAGGACAATTTAGGAAAAGTTTGAAATCATCACGCTAAGTGCTAATCAGACATCTATGAATCTAGAGTAAAGGAAAACTGTTTTCTTTTTAACTGATTTGCCACAATCTACAGTACATAGATCTGCCAGCAGCGACTGTTTTGCACATTAAGTAGTTTTTTTTCTTTCTGCACAGCTCCAAAGTTTGACTCAGAGGAGAACAATAGTCCATTATGAAAATCGATTTGTAATACTTCTCACTCTTTGATAGCACCTAACCCTGGGATTAGACAAAAAGACGGTTCAGAGACGAGAGAGCGATTCAGAGTGGTGTATGTGTTCAAAGCACCTTGTATTTTTAGGCGTTTTGTGTGCTTTTCTTCCTTCTTCAGATTGGCCTGTGTGTTGTTAATCGCTTTAGTCCTCTTGGCTAATGAAATGAGGTGGAGGGGGATTACAACAGCCAGTCGCCGTCGAGTCTTACAGAAGCTGAAATCTCAGTGCAGCATTGTGTGAATCAGCTCTCTTGGCACGGACTGAAGGGAGAAGGCTTTAACCGGAGAGCTTGTGCTCATGGAAGACTAGGAATTGGTCACAAACTCGATTCCTTACTTGAGAAACAATTAACTTGCTCTTCATTTGAGGGACTGGTTGCATGTTGAAGCCTGTTCACGACTGTTCATTTTTGCAGTTGGCCAATCGTACATGGTTAGACGCAAGGCATTGAGTGAAGTGAGAGAGAGTACACACTTGACTTCACAGAGTCATAAAAAACACATAAGGTTTTTAACTATCCATAAAATCTTGAAAGATGAGACGAGATAATGAAATTAGTACACTAACTGCCCTTTTTATTATTTTTTTATAAATTTTTTTAGTGTATAATGGAAAATAAATGTATATTATGTAAATACATATTATTAATTACAGCATAATTATGTAAGATATAAGTACTAATATTATTTAAAAATGTTGATAACATTTTATTTATTCATTCATTTATTTATGGTGTACAAAGAAAAATAAGTTTAATGTATATTATGCAAATGTGTATTATTAATCACAGTATAATTACACAATGAATCATGTTTAATATTTTTATTAACATTTTTTATTAACATATTTATTATATAAAACATATTTATTCAAATTTTGAAATAAAATATTATAATTGAAGATGAGAAAATTGAATTTGTATATTAATTGACTCTCTTTTTCCTTGTATTCTAACTTTTTGGGCTATATGGAAAATGTCTAATACTGACATAAAAAATTAACTCAATATATAATTTATAAGTAATCTAATTATATATCTGCCATTTGAATATATATTGAAATATATATATATACATACATATATATATATATAT
>NW_015505854.1:585430-587967 GCF_001515645.1 Sinocyclocheilus grahami
TTGAAAGTATTTTAACTTGAGCGCTGCATTTTTAGAATGCCATATTTTACTGTTCAACTGAGAAAATCCAAGCCATAAATCTGTGTTCCAAATTTGAAGTTGATATCACAAAAAAATTAGCTTACAGGAAGCTTTTCTTTGGGTGCAGTACCAAACATTTCCACTAGAAACAAATTGGTTCCTATTCATTTCCAATGCATTCCAAGGCTATTTTATGACCGGGAACAGTACAAGTGTCACTATTTTATTCAGGACCATTTAACCTTTTCAAATCATGTCCGTGATTTTTTTAGTGTGTTCACATAGAAAGTACCAAAACCGTTTCCAAGTTTTGTACCATTCTAATGAAGTAAAAGATTAAAAACAACCAAAACGTAACATTTTTCAGTCAATAGCACCAGAGGGTTAAACTTTTCTTTTCTTTTTTCTTCGTTTTTAGCAGAAAAACGCATTTGAATTAGCTCATGATGCTAAACATACGAGTACTGGGCTACAACAGCGTTTCGTCATCGAGACATGCAGGAATATCGACAGTCTTCACCGAAGTTTGTAGCAGCAGAAAGGTAAAAACAGGTAGAAACAGTTCCCCATTTCACAAGTGCAAAGTGACTGCTCTGTGTTTCTGCTAACTTTAGAGTTAGCGAGCAGGTTGACGGTTGAAGGATTTGTGTCCCACACTGAGCTCAAACTATTCATCCTCGTTTCCCTTGACAGCTCATTCCAGAGCTGGATTCAGCTGGAAGTGTTTGCTCTCATGAAGAAATATGGTAGCCACTTCTTCTTGGCCTTCCATATATACACCAGAAGGTTTTACTGAGGAAAGAAAGTACAGGTTCGTTCTAAAATCTGTTTATTTCTACAAAGGTTAACAAATGGAGAATTCCTGAGCTTCACGTACTGTATGAATGAAGCAAACAGATATTTGACTCTTTCTTGTTAAGTCGCTTTATTACTAAAACATCCGCTATGCGCAAATGTCAGGGTAAAATGAAAAGGCGTGTGCTAATCTATGATTGACTACATTAAACTCAATTGGCTCTGTGGTAAAAAGCATTCAGAATTCACTATTATTCAGATCAGTAATATTAAAAACTACCCTGCCAAAACGAGAACGCCTGGCTTTTCAGCTCCGTCGACAGCCTTTTACCCGCATCAGTAGAGCTACTTACAGAGTCTAGGACAATTTAGGAAAAGTTTGAAATCATCACGCTAAGTGCTAATCAGACATCTATGAATCTAGAGTAAAGGAAAACTGTTTTCTTTTTAACTGATTTGCCACAATCTACAGTACATAGATCTGCCAGCAGCGACTGTTTTGCACATTAAGTAGTTTTTTTTCTTTCTGCACAGCTCCAAAGTTTGACTCAGAGGAGAACAATAGTCCATTATGAAAATCGATTTGTAATACTTCTCACTCTTTGATGGCACCTAATCCTGGGATTAGACAAAAAGACGGTTCAGAGACGAGAGAGCGATTCAGAGTGGTGTATGTGTTCAAAGCACCTTGTATTTTTAGGCGTTTTGTGTGCTTTTCTTCCTTCTTCAGATTGGCCTGTGTGTTGTTAATCGCTTTAGTCCTCTTGGCTAATGAAATGAGGTGGAGGGGGATTACAACAGCCAGTCGCCGTCGAGTCTTACAGAAGCTGAAATCTCAGTGCAGCATTGTGTGAATCAGCTCTCTTGGCACGGACTGAAGGGAGAAGGCTTTAACCGGAGAGCTTGTGCTCATGGAAGACTAGGAATTGGTCACAAACTCAATCCCTTACTTGAGAAACAATTAACTTGTTTTTCATATGAGGGACTGGTTGCATGTTGAAGCCTGTTCACGACTGTTCATTTTTGCAGTTGGCCAATCGTACATGGTTAGACGCAAGGCATTGAGTGAAGTGAGAGAGAGTACACACTTGACTTCACAGAGTCATAAAAAACACATAAGGTTTTTAACTATCCATAAAATCTTGAAAGATGAGACGAGATAATGAAATTAGTACACTAACTGCCCTTTTTATTATTTTTTTATTATTTTTTTTAGTGTATAATGGAAAATAAATGTATATTATGTAAATACATATTATTAATTACAGCATAATTATGTAAGATATAAGTACTAATATTATTTAAAAATGTTGATAACATTTTATTTATTCATTCATTTATTTATGGTGTACAAAGAAAAATAAGTTTAATGTATATTATGCAAATGTGTATTATTAATCACAGTATAATTACACAATGAATCATGTTTAATATTTTTATTAACATTTTTTATTAACATATTTATTATATAAAACATATTTATTCAAATTTTGAAATAAAATATTATAATTGAAGATGAGAAAATTGAATTTGTATATTAATTGACTCTCTTTTTCCTTGTATTCTAACTTTTTGGGCTATATGGAAAATGTCTAATACTGACATAAAAAATTAACTCAATATATAATTTATAAGTAATCTAATTATATATCTGCCATTTGAATATATATTGAAATATATATATATACATACATACATATATATATATATATATATATATA
>NW_015505854.1:588313-618404 GCF_001515645.1 Sinocyclocheilus grahami
ATATGACTATAAATGCGTATTATTATTATTATTATTATTATCAATAATATTATTAATAGTAGTATTTGTTACATTTCCAGTACATGAAAGTATATATTGTCAATTATGTCAACACACACAAGTACACAATGTCACACTACCTTATAATTTTGGTTTTAAAAGAATCATCTTTGCCTTCATATTGGGCGGGGCTTAGCATGCAGAGCTTTGCTGTGATTGGCCTGTTTCCGCGGTGTCATATATGATGATAAATTTCTCACAGGTGTCAGCCTCTCTCCTGCAGGTGAGGATTGATGGGATACCAGAGAGCGATCCATCATCTCAGGCAGGTGGCGCCGTATCGGAATTCGGGAAATCTGTTCCCAATCACACCTACAGGCTGGCGGCCATGTAAGAAACCCCCACCTCCACATCCATCGTACGCCATCCTCCCCTCATCTGTGTGTCAGAACCAGAAATCAATGTGAGTCACTCAAGGTCAATACACTGTTCGTGAGCTCCCTCCAAGCTTTGATGGAAACATCCCGCTCAAAGAGAGTCGACATAAGAGTGAATTGACAGTTGTTCCATCGGAGCTATTAAAGGGACAGTGAGTCTCAGATGCTTGTCATAGCGCCTGTCTGCTGTCATTTACACAACAGGCATCTCCTCAAGACAGTCCCACCAATGCCAATCCTGGCCCAAGCACGCACTGTATCGGAAACCTGATCAAAGTACAGAGCGCAGCTTCTTGCCCGATACTCGTATGGATTAGCAGAAAGTCACCTTGGGTTGATTGGTTCGAGTGCTGAGTTTGAATTGAGCTTTGATTGCTACTTGACAGCTCAGATTCTTTACAGTAGCTCTTCCACTGGAATGCACTAGAACCTGTAATTTGTAGAGTACTGTCATTTGTCTTGGACTGAGAAGCCTGAAGGTCTTCAGACAGCGTTTTCAAAACCTTAATTTGCTCTGTTTCTGCTGAAGACCTACCTGGAACTGAAGATTACAAATATCTTGTGGCATTAATGTTGATTACAACACAAGAATTATTTTGATTCATCCCTCAAGAATCACAACTTCAATAAGAGCATATATATAAGAATTAGATGATTGGCTACACCTACTTTCCAGAACTGTTTCACTCATACACTGTAAAGTAGAGTAAAGCACATTTTACAAGAAAATACTATTTCCATCTGTCTGCTTTAAAATGTCATGTTTAATTCAATGTGTTACTTGCTGTTTCTTTATAATTAATTAAAAATTCTGTGTGAAATGTGTTTCGATGTCATATTAAGATTTTTTTTTCAGTGTAGGTAGCGTTGGTCCAAATCGTTTTTGTGAAATGATGAAATACAGAGTTCTGGCATGAAACTCTAGATGGCGCAGTCCGATAGGTCTAACTCAATCTGACGTGATGATATCATTATCACATGGCACAGCCGATTGGTTCTCTCTTGTATCAGTAGCCAATGAGCTCGCTGCTCAACATTCAAATACTTGACTAGTGCTTGCTGTAGCAGTTGCAGCTTGCTTCAGAAACCCTCCACCTTCCCCAGCTCCACCTGTGTAGATCTGCTACGAGGTGATTCATGTATGCTATATTGGGGTTATTTCATGTATGTTATATGTGCAGCAGCAGTATTTCTTACATGCTCACAGCAGCATGTTGTGGATGTATTGGCAGTAGAAAGTCTCGGTACTCAGCAGCAGCAGCAGCGTAGCAGATCTATCCCCCTAAGACCAAATACATTAACATTGTCATGTACATTACCATGCCAATCCCTCCGAGAGTTGTCATGACAGAAGTTTGTTTAAATAAGTTATTCATTCATTTAGGCACTGCGTAGAAATCCCTACATCTTTTTTTTGTAGCAAAATATTTAATTATTTGCTTCAGCCCATCAATTCAATTTAACATTGGCACCATGAATTACATTTTCACTGTTTTGTGCTGATAAATTCTATTCAGATTGTAGAATTAAATTATATTATCTAATTTGTATATTTAAAATGAAACTGTCCCCTTAAATATCATTACTACCTTCAGGTAAACAGTTTGTAGAGTAGCTAACGTCAGTATGTTACTTATAAATGCATATCCTAATTTTGCAGAGTTAGACACGTTGCTGGGTCAACAAGGGAGGTACAGTTCTAAACTATGAGTAGCTTGTAACTTGGGAAGCAGTTTCAGCGTACTGTAGATTTCTCTATATTGATGTACTCGTATGCAAACACACTTTCAATCCATGTGGAATACATACACACACATCACCCAAACGTTTACTTACTTTGTGCAGAAGTTATTCACCATAGAAAACACCGGACACTGAAGAGCTCTAAACCAAGGTCACCTTAAACAAATACATTATAGCCTTTTCACTGACAATCTTCCATTTGAACCCAAACACGGCCAAACTCACGAAAGTGATTTCACAGCAACACAAAAATAATTGTTAGTCGCTTCCATTTCTCAGTGAATTCATGACTACAGCTTAATGCTACTCAAGTGATATTTACAGTCAGCTGTTTGAGTCTGTTATTTTTTTTTCTGTTTAGGAGTTTGTGAAGTAACGTGATATCAGAACACTTGAAAAATGTCTTGTGTAGAAATGAGAAATCTTCCCTCAAAGAACAGTACAATTACATTGCAAAGTATTTCTTGAATTGCGTGTGTGTGTGTGTGCTCGCGTTTGCCATATTTGGAGGAAACCGGACAATTTTCTGCTCCACTGACTTGTTTAACTCAAGCTAAAATAATGTCCATTTAAATGATGTAATTATACACCCTACTCTGCAATTTACCTCTAACCCCACTCTCAAGAATCCAAAAAAAAGAAAGAAAAAAAAAACAGATATTAAGTTGATCACTATACTGAACTACATTAAACCATTCCTATTGATGTTCAAAGTCTTAAAATAACGTTTCTTACTCATTTTGATCAGTTTTGGCAAAGATCATACCTCAAAACAGACAAAAATTGGTTTGCCCAAGAACATTTTACAAGCAAAATGCTCGCGTTTGCCATATTTGGAGGAAACCGGACAATTTTCTGCTCCACTGACTTGTTTAACTCAAGCTAAAATAATGTCCATTTAAATGATGTAATTATACACCCTACTTTGCAATTTACCTCTAACCCCACTCTCAAGAATCCAAAAAAAAGAAAGAAAAAAAAAACAGATATTAAGTTGATCCCTGAACTACATTAAACCATTCCTATTGATGTTCAAAGTCTTAAAATAACGTTTCTTACTCATTTTGATCAGTTTTGGCAAAGATCATACCTCAAAACAGACAAAAATTGGTTTGCCCAAGAACATTTTACAAGCAAAAAAGAAATATAAATATATTAATAATATTTTGATCTAATTGGTTAATCATCATTTAAGTGTGTGGGAAATAAATATTCATCTGTATCCACTGCTCTCTAAAAACAAATATATTATCACAAGAGACCATTTAAATACAAATATATACACACAGATACTTAAAAAACATTTTTATCAGGATGGATTGTTGATAATAAAGCTCTGCAGAAGAACATGCCGCACTTGATACCTTACTTGTCTAAGTCCATAAAGCCATAAATCATTTCCCTATAAGGTGATAAATCAAAACCAGCATTACAGAATTGTTGCATCCATTAATTTCTTGAAGTCCTTTAATGTAGATTTATCTGCGGAAGTGTTAAATTCCGATAAATTTTCATATATTTTACAGAACACAAGGTCTGTAATCCAGAGACTTTTCAGATGGCCTGCTGGCATTGTGATAGAAGCTAAAAGAGGAAGAGAGAGCAGGTTCTTTAATAGTCATTTGAATGTAATTAACTGCACATATCAATGGTGAAGCGGTCATATTTGGGTGCACTGGAGTGTTAATTCTGAGTTGGTCACTGCAGAAAGCCACGGTACGGGAAGCAAAGCTTTGATTAGGCTGAGAGGCCCTCACTCGCTGCACTCAGATCAGCTATTAAGATAAAGGGGCCCAACGTAACGCAGCTTAATGCTTGCAGAGAACCTGTGCTCCATACAGCCTTGGATTTGCATTCTTGAAAATTTCATTAAATTACTTACTTTTATAGACTTTTGGTTTTAACATTATTTGATGGAACTGAACTGAGTGATTTGCATATTAGCACTATGCATGAAAAGTCGTGCCATGGAGTATTTGCATTTTCCATAGAAAACACAAATCAAATTTGGCCGAGAGCCAAAGACAGACGCAGCAGGAAAGGCAGTGGCATGACTTGGACAAGCTTTTGTATAAATAAATTATTGAAAGAGGTGAAATGGAGTGAAGTGTCAGGTTCATGGTAATACTTTTAGCTTTACCAGTACCTCTACCTCTGCAAATTCTTCTACCACTACTAATACCTCTACTTCTACCTAGAAATCTGCCACTATCTCTACAGCTTCCAATACCTCTACTTGTATGCCTCTATAACACAACCAACTCTAATTTTAACGCTACCTTTAACCCTACCAATATTTTACCTAATCTTTACCTTAACTACCTCTACTAATGCCTCTACTTCTACCCTCTAAGCAACCAATGCCACTAACTACAATAACATTATCTTTAACGCCAATAAATGTACCTTAAAGGGGTCATATGACGCAATTTCATGTTTTCCTTTGTCTTTGGAGTGTTACAAGCTCTTCGTGCAAATAATAAGATCCATACAGTCGCAAAGTTTAAATGATCAAACCCAAAGAGATATTGGGCCAGTTTTACTAAACAGGGCAAATTAGCGTGAGAGCGCAATTCCAAAACAGTGCCGATGGGAGGGGAAATTTCTGCGGGTGATTACTAACAATGCTTAAATTAAAGAACACAGATGCAATATCTAATTTACATATTGACCAACGCAATATACCAAGTGCAGCGCAAATTAGCGTAGTCGCAAATAAAGAATAAAGAAATAAAGAAGCCACGGTAAGTTGAAAAGAACCAGAGGCCAAAAAATTAAGGGTTGCAAGAAGTTTTGATAGACCTGGTATTGCGTGACTCTTAGTTAATGGTTCAAAGTCGTCTTTTATTTCCTGAAGCAAATCAAAAATAACATGACTTGGCAAACTATATGTTCGGATAATGTGTTCTTCTGGCATTCCAAATAAATTAATACGTGTGGAAAAAATCCTCTCCCTTCTACCCCGCGCTCTCTGTTCTCTGCGGTGCCTCCTCTAGCAACAATAATTGCAGCCATTTTAAGCGCAAAATAGTTTAAAGGGGTCCTATTATGCTTTTTCACTTTTTTAACTTTAGTCATTGTGTAGTGTGTATGTTTGGGCATAAAAAAGATCGAGAAAGTTACAGATCTCAAAGTCCACTCCAAAGGGAGATATTTTGTTTTTTAAAAATCCATTTTCAAGAACTACAGCAAACGGCTTGTTTGGACTACAGCGTTTGGTTTCCGAGCTTTGTGATATTACAAAGTGGCTCATTGGAATATCATTACAAATAATTCCCACCTACAGAAATTCGAATGGTTGGGGGGTGGGGAGGGGCGAGGTCGTGGTTAGAACGCTAGGTTGAGTGAACGCATTAGCCGAGACGACGAAGAAGAAGTGCTGCTGCAGAGTTAGTGCATCAGAGAAAACCAAGAAGAGCAGCTGCTGTGCTGTAGCATCGAATTTTTGGCATGTCTAGAATAGCGGTTCTCAATTCCAGTCCTTGCGTACCCCCACTCTGCACATTTTGTATGTTTCTCTTATTGCTTCATACGTTTGTTATATTTGACTGTCAGTGCCCTGCGAAGTGGACATTACCGGATATTCCTCCATGATTCCAGTTCGAAGGGAGCGTATATGTTCCATACAAAGGGCATTTAAGTGTGCGAGACGTGAATTTAAATTGTATTTATTTACAGAGGTATATTATGTCCCACTTCACGCTTCTCTAGTAAGTTTCGTATATGTGTGAAGACGCTGCAGGAAGCGGCGCAGCGCAAATTTGTAAATGAATATTCCGAAGTGAAGTAAACTTCAACGGATTTCCCCTGCTCAGGGAGTAGGGAGCAATGTGTAGGGACCATGTCAATCGGAACACAGTTCATGCACGGAGCTCACTTCTAACGAGATGATCTGAATCAGGTGTGTTAACAAAGAGAGACATGCAAAACATGCAGAGCGGGGGTACGCCTTGATTGCCTAAGACAAATTTCTCCTGAGGGAGATAATAAAAGAGAAACTTAACTTAACTGTTACTTCCAACTCTACCAATACCTTTAACTCTACCTCTACCTCTATCGCTACCAGTGCATCTGTTTCTATCCCTAACTCTACCAGTACTTTTAACTATCACTACCTCAATAAGACCTCTACTTTTACCAATACCTCTGCTTATACTTCTTTAACTCTAATGCTACCTCAAAAAATACATCTTCTTCTTCCTTTAACTCTACAATATTTCTTACTTTTAACTACCAATACCTCTACATGAACCACTGCCTCTACCAATACCTCTATCTCTACCAGTACATGTTTCTAACTCTACCCGTACTTTTAACTATCACTATCTCTACCTCAACAAGACTTCCACTTTAACCTTTAACTCAACCTCTACATTTACCAGTACCTCTACCAATACCTAACTATACCACTGCCTCTGCTGTACTTCTACCTTTAATTTGACCATTTTACCAATACCTCTACCAGTACGTCTACTGGTACTTCCAACTCTACCAACCACTACCTCAACCAACATCTCTACTGCTACCTCTGTCTCTACCAGTGCATCTGTTTCTATCCCTAACTCTACCAGTACTTTTAACTGTATCACCATTACTACCTCACCAATACCTCCACTTTTACTCTACATCTATTCTACTTTTACCAGTACCTCTGCTTATACTGCTTTAACTCTACCACTGCCTCTAACTATAACTTTAATGTCACCAATACCTCTACTTATGCCTCTGTCTCTGCCAATACATCTGCTTCTACCTCTAATCCTACCAATAATTTTAACTCTAATTCAAATTCAACCAATATTTGTACCATTTACCTATATTTTGTTCAGTACCTCTACATCATACACAACATCCTGAAATAACCTGATAATAGGAGGGTCAGGAAGGTGATGAATGGAAGAGGCACATCCCTTTTATTAAAAGAAAAAAATATATATACATAATAAAATATGTATGAGTACTAGGGTTGGGTACCGAACTCGGTACTTTTAAGGGTACCGACCGAATTGCGTCGGTACTACCGAGTACCAATTCACGTCAAATCAATCGGTGCCAAAGTTCGGTACCTGAGAACGCATCTGGGCGCATATGCTACAGAGAGAGAACGAGACCCTGTGATGTGAGGTCACCCCTGCAACTCGTTCAAACAACACACAGGGCAAGCCGAAATGTTCTGAAGTGTGGTTACATTTCTAGGGCCATATGGTTTCTGAGAAAACGTGGATGGGATCATGGAGTCCATTCATAAAAACGTAAGTTACTCTATAGCGCGGAATGCCACGGAATTCGTAAATTTTGGACGAATGAAGCAAAAGTAGCCACTGCCACTTAATTCGAATCGCACTATGAACTAGTGTCTGTGAATATAAAAATGCAAAAAGACAGATTAAATATGAATCCTGCATGTTCCACTTGCCTCTGTATGTATGAATGGTGGAAACGCGTTTTTTTTTTACTACACAAATACTGAAGCACGCGTGATGCTCGCGGTGATTTCCGGCCTCTGGAAAACTTAATCTCCAGAGCTGCTGTGAGAGTCACTTTGCGAGAATTTTACTGTTTCATTTGAGAAAACTAACATCATCATTCTGTATACACACAGAAACGTCATGGCAACCTGTCAAAATAAAAGTACGGATTAACATGTAACAGAAATATATTACTCTTGTATTACTTTTGTACAGTATAGAAAGAAAGAAAGAAAGAAAAAGTTTGTAGGGCCCTATTGTTCAAAATGTTGAAATTGAGACTTTTGGACTTATTTTTTTCACTGAAATATTTATAATTAAATAATTACACAGAGAGTAAAGTACCGAAAAAAGGTACCGTTGGGTACCGGCACCGAAATTCAGGTACCGATACCGGTACCGTACCGGTTAAAATGTGAACCGTACCCAACCCTAATGAGTAACTGAGGTAATAGTAACCTTAGAAAGGATACATACAGATATACAGTATGTCCTACATATTATTCATGTATTAGTCAACTAAAAATACCATGAACAAACAAGACAGCAGTGAGTTAACAAAAACACACAGCCTGTAAATCATGCGGAGCAGTGTGAATCAAAAGACATCACTTTACACTGCATGTTAAAGCAAACTGAGAGTGAATAAAGGTGCACCGGCGTCCCTGACTCAGTTAAATTAACTCATTGAGTCTGAGGAGAGGACAAGAGCGCTATATTCTCATTAGAAATGAGAGAGTCCACAGCAGAGCCATATTTCACTGTCACTTCGCCCTATTCATAGCATGTGCCTCAGACTGCGGATGCATGTTGGAGCCACCGTGAACATATGTGTGTTTTCCTGGAATAAAGGGCAAACCAGAGGGGAAACTTTGCTTAATGTTAACGCCATCCATCTCTCCGTCAGCTGACATCATTAGAGGTGACAAGAGCTTCCAAGATTCCCCCAGATCTACTGAGAATTGTGGGTTTTCTATGTTTATAGTATAGGACCTATTTTAAAGAAGGCCTGACTTATGTAACTTACAAGCTCTGTAACTTACAAACGTCCTACTCACGGTTGCATTTTTACCTTTCTTTAAAGGAATGCAACATTTGAAACAGGTCAAAACACTGTGATTTACACTCGTGTTAAGACTGATTGACATTGGTCCTCCCTTACGAAAATTAACCATGGAGTAACCATGTGTAGTAATGTATTGAATTTGTATAACCACAGTTTTACTACAAATACTATGGTTAAACTATGGTTAGCATCGCAAAACCATGGTTAATTTGGTTTAACTACAATAACCATATTTTTTTAGTTTTATTTGTAGTAAAACCATGGCTATTATTGAACCTTTTTGTTTGAGTGAAATAAATAAATAAATCCACATACAAATTAAAACATAAGTGTTAGCATGTTGCTAAGTTGCTATATTGGAGCTGCCAAATGTTAATAAACGCCGCTTGATTTGATATTTTGTTATATAATGCAATAGCATTCAGGCATTTTTAAGTGTGGAGCAAGTGTCCAATACTTTTTGAAGCCACTGTGTGTCAATCATGGGAATAAAAGTACAAGTGAATAAGCCTTGAAAACAGCCAAAGAAAATTCACTCTGGAACAGTAAGGATGAATCCCAGAACTGAACACACACAGGAGGGAGGGCACTTTTTATAATAGCAAGCAACATAATGGATTATATAGGTCAGCCGAATGCTGGTGTATTTTTCATGATCACTTTTAGCTGGGTGGCTTATTCTTTTTTTTGTTCAGTCAAATTAATGAAATGTAAAGACAAAAGGGACATTCCCCTAAGCATAACCTTGACATATCTTTTGAAAACCCCAAATTGGTGTGAAATAAAAAAGTAGAAACTGCTTACTGTATTTTTGCGGCAGAAGAAATTGCAGGTATGTGTACAATAGCTAGGTAATCGTCAATAAATGCGCTGTAGTCACTATATATGATAGTCTCCTGCATTTAACTCAGTATAACTAATCTACATTTTGATTTTACTGTCAAACACAAATCAAAATCCAATATGATCCATCCTGTTCTCATCACTTAAATAGAGATGCAGCAGTGTTTACATAGCATTAAATACAATAGACCATATGGAGTCTTTAATTCACTCTGCGCAAGGTTTACAGCGGCAAATAAAAAAGCTAGTCTATGATTTTTACGACAAGATTACCGGTGCTTTTTCATGACACCCTGGTGACTGGAGCCTCTAAATGTGACAATCAAAACAGTGGTGCTCGACTCCGAGTGTAACGGCATTAAAGGAATGTGAAGTGGGCAATGGTGGGAGTGGGATATGCGGTACATGTCATTAAACAGTTTGACGCTGGCTTAAAACCATCTGTCAGTGGGCGTCTTCACCAAATTTCAAGGACAAGATCTAATTCATAGTGGATGTGTTAATTGTGGATGTCTGGAATACCAAAAGTGGTTGAAAACAGCTTGTAATGTGATGGTTTCATGTGAAGCTACTGTATTGGAAGTGCTTGCTAATGCAAACCATCTAGCAATCACTCAAACATACCCTAGAAACACACCTTGATCATTACTGACAGCACACTGTGAAACAAGTACATCTTCATATACATATATCTTCTCGATCTGATCTGACTTTCAAATCTACAAATAAAAATCCCATAAGCTTTCATTGAGGGGGTCAAGACTTTTGTACAGCAAGACTTATAGTGTATAAAAAATGTTGGGTTGTTTCAACCCAACTTTTAGGTTAAAAATTGTATGTAAAAATGTAACCCAACAGCTGGGTTAGTCCATATTTGACCCAAAGTTGGGTTGAAACAACCCAGCATTTTTTAATGTACCAAAGTTTAATGAACATCATAGGACAACATGTTAAAACATGTTAGCAACATGATAAATCATGCTAGCCACATGCTAAATCATGTTAGCAACATGCTAAAAGTGTTAGCAGCATCTTAAAACATGCTAGCAATGTGCTAATCATGCTAATTGTCATACTTCAAGCTTTTCAAAGTTATTTCAAACTTTCCAAAAAGCCACTAAACTTTACAAACTTTACTCATCTAGTTAGACTGTCATACCAAACGTTACAGAGACTATGTGTCAAAAACAAGTCAACTACCTACCTAGATAGTGTTTTTGGCTTCGTACATGAATTGAGCATATCAAAAGTGCCCAAAAATATCTGGGTAGGCAGTGCATTAGATGTTTCAGAGAGTCACACTCAGTATTGGGTCTTCCTGTCAGGGTCAGCCCCCCCCCCCCCCCCCCCAACTTTGTGTTCTGCTTAATTTCTCTCATATGGGCCAGTAAAATATTGATAACTAATATCAGGCAGGTTCTGAGTGTTTCTGGCCGGGGTTCAGCAGAAAGTAATAATGCAGAGCAGAGAGGCTGGCTGAACTCCAGAAACTGATCTGACCACATACTGAGAGAGCCACATGTTACGTCTCATTGAGACAATAACAACAGGCCTCCAGAAACACACACACACACACACACACACACACACACACACTGTATGAGGACTTTCTATAGACATAATCAATTTTGAACTGTACATACTTTACTTTATATCCCCTAATGCTACCCCTACCCCTAAATCCAACCCTTACAGAAAACATTCTGCATTTTTACATAATATATATCCTCAAGGGGAGCAAAATACTGTCACCATAAACTTATAAAATTGTCTGTAAATGGTCTAAATCCATAATAAATACATAAATCCATAGTCCTGTCCTGAAACTCTAGATGGCGCAGTTCAATCTGACATACATGGCACAGCTGATTGGTTTCTTTTGCACCAGCAGCCAATGAGCTTGCTGCCAACATTCAAATACTTGGCTAGTGCTTGCTGTAGCAGTTGCAGTACATCAGAAACCCTCCACCTCCCCCAGCTCCACCTGTATAGATCTGCTACAGGGTGATTTCATGTATGTTATATATGGAGGTTATTTTTATATAAGTTATATATTAGGGGTGGAACGGTACACAGATGTCACGATTCGGTACGTACCTCAGTTCAGGGTCACGGTTCAATACGATTTCGGTACAACAGGAAAAAAAAATCTACTATACTCGTTTTCTTTTCATTTATTTTGAACAGACAGTAGGTACAAATAAAAAAAAAATCCACCTAGAGGTGAAAATACTACATATTATTACATTATGTTACATATATATAAAATCTGCAGTACATATATATATATACAAGGAATAAATTCTTGAAATATAGTTGATTTAGTTTATAGATAAACAAGAGAAAAAAACAGTGCGACACGTAACGTATGCTATATACACTGAGTTTCAGTTCATTTTTGTGACAGGCTTTATTTGTTCACAGAAAGGAAACTCAAATGGCAGAAAGCGACATCCAATTTGTTTTCTTTATTTTACAAAAGCACAATATTTTGTTTTCATTGTGAGTGTACACAAATAAAAGCAGACCTTTATACAGTGATGCATTATTAATAAGACAATAAGTGTTTAAAGTTGATTCTGCTGGTATAAGGAAACAGTTGAAGTGATCACGCCGGCGCACACACACACACTCACACACAAAACACATCAGTTCCAGCATTGCTAACTTGACAGCATAGCTGGTACTTTATCAAAATAGAGTATAAAGTGAACCAAACATCAGCGCACCCGCCTCTGTGCCACCGTTGGAACGCGACTGAAGTACAAAGCCTATAATTTGCATAATAAATAATAGTTTAGCATTCAGATACGTTACATCGCAAATATGGAAATATTATGGAATATTTGGATTTGTGCCGAAAGAGAGAGGTAGGATACACGAACACAAAGCTCCATTTCGCAAACAGTTGAGTGCACAAGCCTTTAAAGTACACTCCTTTGACAGTCTGTGAGAGATGCATTCAGAATCAGCACATGGTCACTGTCTAGTGGGCTTTGTTTTCAAGTGCGCAACTCATGGCATTCGCTGTTCTTCTGCTGGCGGCTGGTTATCAAACAGCGTTGCATTGCTGCGGGAGCCCTCTTCTGGATTGGGGGTGAGGCCTGTATTCGTTGTAAGGCCTCATGCACCGAACCGAGATGTCCGTACCGTGATGGTTCGGTACAAGTACATATAATATATATATGTATATACAATTTTAGTACTTCTGCATGCTCACAGCAGCATGTCTGTGGATGGGTTGGCAGTAGCAAGTAGCAAGTCCCGGTACTTGCTCTGCCGCAGCAGCAGTGTAGCAGATCTATTCCGCCAAGACCAAACACATTAATGTAGCATTCATGACAGAAATAAAGATATATATATTTTTTCTTATAATTTTTTTTGTTTATTATTGTTATTATTTTTTTTGTGGAGTTGACAAACAAAATACATCAATTTAGGCAAAAATATTTTGCTCTCTTCAGTTTCCATTTCTGATATCTGATAATGTTATCTGATGACTTAATTTTAAAGACCATTTCTGTGTAAACACAAACATAAATAAATAAATAAAGTGTAACAAATTATGAAAGTAAAACTAATAATAATAATAATAATAATAACACTAGATAACTAAAAATACTTGAATGTAAAGACATATGATAAGAATGAAATGATTAAAATATATTAAAAGGGGGGCAACAAGCCCCTGTCTCCCATAACTGTGTTGCGTTTACATTTATGCATAATAAACATAAAAACAACACAGTTATGACAGACAGAGCCTCGCTTAAAGATGCAATCACTGTCATTTTTCATATCACACAATTTTTGGCTGCTTAGCGCTTGAAATCGTAATGACATTATTTTCAGCATTGTTCAACTTCTAGTGTCTCAAATTTGGCATGCCGGTGTCCTGAGGGTGTGAACGCACCTCTATAATCACAGCAGACAGCACATCACTGCCCCGGGACACATTCAAACGGCTCATTCCTCACTCACTATTAGCTTCACTGCTCACAATCTGCCCTTCGTGGCTGAATTCAGGTGATGCTCATCAAATCAGTTTGCTCTTTCATCAAAATAAAAGCATAACTTGGACTTAATAAGTTATAATGCCACATAAGGATTTCTACTGTAGCACTGGAACAAGACAACATGTTTAGTGACAGAATGGAGTTCATCTCAAATGTTTCTCCTTAAAATGTTTTGAAGTACAGAGTAGTGTTGTTTTAGTATTATTGAGATTCTATTATAGTATATATATATATATATATATATATATATATATATAGATCAAATGTCTTGGTTTGTATTTTAAAGTCTAGTGAAGAGTGTAGGATAGGTGAAATATGATTTAAAATCATTTCATGAATAAAACCAGCATCATGAATAAAGCAGCATCTCTGTTTCTATTCATATTTATCAAACATGTTTCTTTGCATCCCACTGAGCTCTTATCTATTTGAGTGCAGTATTTATTAAGAAAGAAAAAAATCCCTGCTTGCAAAGGAAATATGTCAGCAGTTTTGGACTCCCTCTGTCTCTGGATCAGGTCTCTGCAGAACAGACAAACTCAGAAAGTCAAGCAGATAGATTGAGCTGAGCTTCTCCGTATAGATAAACATATTGAAGTGCTCAAAGATGCTCACATTTAAAGCTGATTATGATTCCTATCTGCAATAAGTGCTTTAAAGATCAACTACTAAGATGCAGCCGTCATAGTCTTTGTTTTTGGGACACTGGTAACGTGAAAAGATGAATGATTTTTGGTGAAGTACAGTGTTGTCCTGCTCCTCTTTTGTCTTATGATAGAAAGGCTTTTTGTTTGTAACTGTAAAAAGTGAAGATGTGCACTTGTTGTGGAGAGGAACCATTTCTACACGAGCTACCCATTAAATAATTCATTGGTTGGTGTATAATTTAGATGTAGCCCGTCTTAGAGAACTGAACTATATTTACACTTTAGTTTTTATTATTTCTTTGCTAAATCTGTTTTGCGGATTTGTGTTTGTGTGTGTGGTTTTATCAAGAGGATTATTTATCAAGAATTCAATGAAAGGAGTATTAAATTGTTTTGAATTATGAATATATATCTCTAGGGTTTAGCCATTGTTTCTTTTCTTTCGCATTAAGGCTCTCAGTCCTTTGAGAACAAAAACTATAATTACAGAAATCCCACATTAACATCTGTATTTTAACTCTGTATTTATCTTTGTAGGATAACTCTAATTATTTATTTTGAATCTTAAATAAATAAGCAATTTTCATATCCAAGTACGGTGTGTTTCTGAGTGTTTCCTCGACCATGGACACCTTTATGAACCAGTGATTGAGGTTTGTTTGTTTGTTTGTTACATGAACCTTGAGAGCTTTTTAGAGAGCTTTTTACCATGATTGTGATTAAGTATATGATTATATGTTTACCATTTAAATGCACTTTATCTACAGTTTATAAATTTTTGCTCCTAGAGCAAACTACGGTGACCGAGAAGTGCAGAACAAATCACAATTCTGAAAACAAAATAACAAATTACAAACGCAACAGATCCAGATTTAAAAATTTAAAATGTGAAAATCTTACACAAGATAATAATAATACATTTAAATAACTACACTTATAAAATAAACGAGTGAAATAAACAAATCATTTTAATATTTATAAATGATTTATGGTTTATACTTTTATAACATTATTTTGTGCATTACAGTTGATTTATTTTGCATAAATTACAGCTGTCACATTCTTGTGTTGTCATTTCCATCACAACAGTTTCAAAATTTTGTGAATTCCATGTAAAAACCAAAAAACAACAACAACAACAACAACAAAAAAAACAGCTATCAAAAGTGTAAAGAGGAAACTATTCTATGCAGATATTTTGAAAGGTAAATAGGCCCACACACAAAAGTCTTCATTCATAAACATACATTTGTTAATCGTAGTATCATTACTATGAAAATATGACAGTAATTTTCAATGAAGGTAAGCTCATTCTTAGCTGCATAAATGCATCAGCTGGTCAGAATGCAGCTAACAGCAGTGTTAATGATGCTAATAGCGAGATGGAGGTCATAGCAGAGGAGAGATCAGCCACCAGCCAATCACGTCCAGCTTCTGCAGTAGGTGAAAGCCGCTAATCTCAGAACTGTGAGGGATTAGGTTATAACTATATTGTTTGTTTGATGAGGGATTATAAACAGTAAATCCAGTTCTTCATATGGGATTCCTCATGTGAGATAGCACACACTAAACCAGAGCCTGGTCATTGCTGCATATAAACACACACACACACACACACACACCATCCTAACTTCATCAATTTATTGAATTAGTTTAAATTAAAACCTAAAGTTACTAAATATACAAATATATATTTGTTATATATAGTGCATAATCGTTGGATTTAAAAAAAATATATATATAACATAACAATATTGTATACAAGATTATTTCAAACTCTAGATGCATGGCCAAAGGAGTAGCAAATATTACAAACAACTATTATTTAACAAATATTATGTAAAACTGTAAAATCATACTTTTTTAGTACACAACTTTAGTATAACAAAGTTAAGATTGTTACATTTTAAAATACTCGTAATCAGACTACAGTTACTTTTTTATTGATAGCTTGATTATATATTATTCACACAATAGCAATACATCACTCATGATTTAATTAATTTCCCTAATTGTTCTTTTTCATCCTTTAAATGTTCCTTTCTAAAATAGCTTACCGCTTATATACATTCAGAAAGTCTTCCAGTTTTGTGGGCATCCACACACAGACCAGTCATTAGTCAGGTGGATATAATTACACAGACAATTGAGAGGCCACACTGAATTTGATCACTGGATTTACAAAAATCATTGCAAATTTAATAAGTGTTTTCTCAACATTTTAACATCAACTACAGATGAACACTTTTAAGAGTCTTTGGAAGGCTTTTGTATTTCAAACACAATAAAATGCACAAATTCACATTATTTTATACAAGTTATGCAGGGATTCCCAAACACCCAAGACAATTTTATATCAATGTTGTACAAGATTATCCTATTTTAATCAATGTGATAAACAAGTTAGGTCAAAAGTAATCTAAAAGTAACCAAAAAGTAGTTCGATTACATTACCTAAAATGTGTAACGTAACCGATTACATTACTAACTACATTTTTTTTTCATGCAATTTGGAATCAGTAACATACTACAATTTGTAAGTAATCTACCCATTGCATATTTTTTGTGTATTTGAGTATAGATAGATAGATATATTTATTTTGCTTTGTAATGCACTTAAAACTGTTTAAAATCTAATACCAAGTCACAAGTCAACCCGTTTAATCCAATACCTGTATAATAAAAAATAAATAAAAGTAAACCCAGAGGTGCTTATGGGTAATTTTGAGCACATACCATAAGCTCGTCGCTGAGCCGCGCAGTAAAACACAAAACTAATGTAATTATGGGAGTTTTCCAGTGCAGACGGTGGAGAGAGAGTGTGTCAAAGTAATGAATGAAAGCCAACGTTAAATCAGCCGGAGATATTCCACAGTCTGCCAGCTCCTCTCCTGCGAGCCAGCGCACGTGTTGACACTTTTTCCTCTGCGCCATTTAGAGCAAGTTGGCATCATTAATTGATGGTATTGCCAGTAAATTGGCAACAATGAAAAGACAAATTATGAGCAGGCAGCGCGGGATAGAAAGAGGATTTACAGTATTTGAATAATTTAGGTGGCGGTGGTTAATTTGACAGGATTGTTACTCTCAGGGAAGGCCCCGCTGCTTGAAGAATGAAGCATGCGGGGAAAAGGGCCGGGCTGCTCCGGTAATCAGCTGCTCTGCCAATCAATAAAGAAGTGCACGCTGCAAATTAAACAGTAAATTTGGTTAGGGGTGGTAAATATTTAGAGAGAGAGAGACAGAGAGAGAAAGGAAGAAAGAAAGAGAGTGTCAACGAATAAATCAAGAATAGTTCAGGAAATTGAATGAAAAAGTCAGTAGCGTGTGTTGTACCTTGAGGGCTTTCATGGAGGACCCTAAATAATAATGTCACAACATTATTCAGGAGTACTGGAACCAGAACCCTAATGTCAAAACAATCGCTCGGTTGTTGACCTTGACAGCATGAAGTGAAATTAGCTGCGGATTGTCACGCCATCATGAATGGATTGCTGAAGACATTCTGTATGAGGGATTATTCCAATTATGAGTTGTGGTCTATTTATAAAATGAATTTATATGCACATCTAATACACACTTGGCAATGGTAAACAGAGACAGTTACTGTGGGTTAATGAACTATACTTTTGCTAAGGCAGTGTTTGCACACCTTTTTCATTTGATGTACCTCCTCAGGCCCATCCAAACCAGTGCCATGAGAATTGAAAGTGTTGGATGAGTTTGCAGTTCTTCGAACTATCTGTCATAGTGCAATTTGTAGGTAAAGTGGCATGGAGGTAAACCTCTAAACCTAACCCCCCGAAAAGTTTGCACGAAATCATTGCGAACTTGCCAAAAACTCATTAAATTGTAAAGTAGGGCTACTTATGAATTCTCATGAGAGTTTGTTGGCCCTTCATTGCCACCAAACCAGACCTGTTCTTGAGTAAACTGTTGCCATGAGTTAAAGGTACTGTTAAAAATAGTTTAAACCGAATGAATTAAGACCATTGTTTTGCGTTGTTTCTTTAAGACTGAAATATACATTAGATTAGCCATTAAACATTAAGTTTAATTGAACAACTTGAATAATTTTACATTGTGCATACAGGCGAAATGTTTCCATCTTGCAACCATCCGGAACATGATAACAACTCTATAGCAATGTCCTAGAAACCATGCAAAAATACTCCATGCCACTCAGCATGCCACTTTGGATACCTTAGCAACCCTATCATTGTGACAGTGAGTTTTGCATCAGCAAGCATCATTCTTAATAAAAAAAAAATGTTACCATTTATTTATTTGATTCCTTTTATCTTGTTTCTTTTGCTACTGTTCTGTTAACCACACATTCGATAACAACTCTATAGCAATGTCCTAGAAACCATGCAAAAATACTCCATGCCACTCAGCATGCCACTTTGGATACCTTAGCAACCCTATCATTGTGACAGTGAGTTTTGCATCAGCAAGCATCATTCTTAATAAAAAAAAAAATGTTACCATTTATTTATTTGATTCCTTTTATCTTGTTTCTTTTGCTACTGTTCTGTTAACCACACATTGCGCTATTTCCAAAAAGGTGCTGTCACGTTTGTGAAATTTTGACTTGAGCTAAAACAGGTTTATTTTCCATTGTTATTAGTGCTGCGATGAACAAAGCACTGCTCACCAAGCAGTTTTCTGTTGGTCAATGTGGCGAATTTGCTTGACCAAAAGTGAACATGAGCGAAATCTGCATAGAGATGGCGAAATCTTTTCACCCTTGTGTGAAATCACCCGAAATTCCTATTGAAATGAATGGAGTTCATGCATGAAATTTTACAGAGCAACAATAAATGTGACCACGCCCTTAGTGCGTTATTATTGAGAATTATGACAAATTCAAATGTAATTACCATGTTGAGGGCTGATTCACATCCAAATGGTAATTTATCTATGCAGAAGTGAAATCAAAACCCAAACTCTAGCTACAAACTGCTGAATTTGTCTGGATTCAGTCAGATTTACTGAATAGACACTTTTGCTAGTATGTAAATAGCATCAAGCCCAACGGATGTCATTTCTAAACAATGATTATAGGTGATTCCATTATTTTTTTACAGCTTCATAAAAGCCTATGTTGTGAAAGTTTGTGTCAATAAATACATTTCTATTACACTTTCAATGTGTGGCTCAAAGCTGAAACTCAACTCACACTCACTTGTGCTACGCTTGTGACCTATTGCTTTAGTTTTAGTGCAAGTAATATGACTTACCATGATCCACGGCAGTAAGTCTTTCAACAGGCCAGATACTGGTTCAGAATTCAAGATCTGGGCTGGCAACTCAAAGATCCATCCATTCTCCGCTTGTGTTTCTGATTCAACCATCCTGCATGTTGGGAACCAGAACACCTAGAGGAAACCCAAACCAACAGAGGAAACATGCAAACCCCATGCCAGGACTCTAAACAGGGACCTGCGATACCGAAAGTGACAGCGATACCCATCGAGCCACCCATAACTGAAAGATCCTAGGTTCAAATTCACTTCCTTGTATTGCACCCTTGAGCAAGACACTTAACCTCAGATTGCTCACGGCGAGTCATGCCTGTAATAAGTGTATTGTAATTCACATTGGATTAAAGCATCTACAGATGACTAATAACCAAACTTAAACCCTCTAAAGTGGCTAACAGCCACTTTGCCTGTTGTTTTTAATATCAAAATACCCAGTTATCTCAACTTGTCAAAGGCAGTGACATCCTGACTTTCCCAGTGTCTTTGTCTGAACACAACACAATTAAAAAGACAGAAATGGTGCAGTGCACTACTAGTTTTTTCTGAAACCCTCATCCAAAAATCCAGCATGGGTCGCATTTGAGGAAGTAGGTGCTGATTTTTTTCCCCTTGTCAGAGCAATTGACAGACAAGGTCTTCCAATCTGTCCCCTTTAGCACTACCTAGGGACCCTCAGTGAGAAGGACAGGGCGCGGGCCCTGGAAAATCGCACTTCTATCTTTGTTCACACTTTCCATTTCAAGGGCTATTTATCTAATAAAGTCCCTGACTCTGTCTCTGCTCACCTCTACCCTCTGCTGTGCTTCGGTTTCTACCTGGCACCTTTAATTATTTCATGCCTAGGAGACAAGTTTTAACCAGAAGTGGCAGGGAAGGTTGTCCCTGACAGCTGGAGATTATTAAAGTTAAAACACAGGGCTGAGGTGTTGTAACAGGTCTCCGGCAATGGGAACACCGCGCAAAATAAGGGCCGGAGTTTATTAATTTATTGACTGGAAGGGAACATCAAGGAGCGTCTACTAGCGAGTGTCTCTTGAACACACATGCACACGCAGGAAGTGACACGGGGCTGGGGGACTTCAGCAGACGTACCTGGGGAGCAGCTGTGTGCGAAGAAGGCAAACTTCACTTTACTTCTCTCAGACATGGTCTTCAGTGCACACACACACACACACACACACACACACACACAGTAGCGCATACGAACAGCCATGCAGAAAGGTGCTTCATTAGAGCCGTGTTTTTGGTACCACTCAACCCCCTGGTGACACGGGCAACTGCTCGGTTTGACTCTGTCAGAAATAACAACAAAAGTGCTTGTAGCATTTCCTGTAGATAAGCGCGTTGAAGGAGGGTACTACACACAGATCATAAATTTTGAATGCAAGTCCCATCTGTGCCTCTAGACTAGCTCACGCCGTGAGACTAATGACAAACACACTCAAGCCTCAGTTAAGGCTAAAAAAAAAAAAAAGTACATTTATACCAGTTTGGCAGATATACAAACTATACCAGTGAGACCCACGGTGCTTCAGCGCTGGCGTTTTTAAATGTTGTGCTATCACGTTTGTGCGGAATATATCAGAGCCGAATATGTTTGCGTCTTCGGCCGTACACATGCACAAGGAGGAATGTCACAAAACCTGTCAAGAACATGTTTGGGAAGTATTTTACCCTGAAAAAATGAATAAAAAAAGATTTGTGGAAAGTGGAGGAAAATATCTATATTATTTAATTAAATATAAACGTAAAATTGCATGTACAATTGTGACGTAGTTGTTGCTGTTGCTGATTTAAATTTTAAAATATACTGTAACTGCAAATTTGATTTTGGGGTGAAATATGACCCTTCTTCATGAGATTTGCCCATGAGGCAAAATATTGACATGGGTAAACGTGTGGAAACTTGAGCAGTATCGCAGGCACGCGTTTGCCCAGAGGCCAGCATGTCAGTGATTTACTGACTTAAGCAGCGATCACGACATTAGCGCATTCCACATGTCATACAATTATGAAAGCCACGGTTTCTGGAGTTTAAGTTTTATGTCTTTCTCATCCCAAACTCACCTAACCACTCTTGTTTTGTTCATGTTCTACAGAGCCTACTTAAGCCACACTGAAAAATGCCTGAATGTCATCATTGCTCTAGTTAAATACCAAAGTGAGTTTCATCTGCAAATGAATGCTTATAAAGGTTTTCTAAAAACTAACTGCACTATTTTGCTCAATGTCTTTTAAGCAGCTGGTGTTTTAGTGATTTGTGAATCATGTGTAACGTTAACTACTATATCTACTGTATTGTTTTATCATTTCAAACCTAACAACTAGTATTTTTAGTGTCTAATGTTTTGCTTAAAATGCATTCAGATTTGGTTTTGTTATAAGTTAAGTTAATTCTCATGAAATGTAATCTCCATGTTGAAGACATATATTTACATGCAAATGATAATCAATCTGTACAAAACTGAAAACAGTTGTCTGGATCAATGAACTGAAATCAATTTCTGGATTCAGTCAGATTTACTGAATAGAATTGTGCAGAAATATCATCAAGCCTGACAGATGTTATTTTTATGTTTATGTTCAAATTTATGTTCACATTGTCATTGTTTACCCTGGTGGTTTTCATTTTCGTTTTTTATGCCAAAATAGTTGACCCTTTTGTGAACAAAGGAAAATAAAATAAATATAATTACATAATTTAAGACCTATGTATATTGTTTGATGAAAATATTAAGCCTGGAAAAATAGCAATTTCCGAAAATAAGTAATTGGCTTTTAAATTACCATGATTTTCGCCACTACAGCTAAAAGAAATTGTTCAAATGTTATTTGGAAAATATTTACTTTTATTCGATTTTTGGACCCCAGTTTGAACACCCCTAAATTAGGCCACTCAGAGTATTGGATAATGTTAATGCGGCCATTCTACAATCTTGCCCATCATTAACAAACTAATTTAATGTTGGCTAACGTCAATGTAATAAACGTTATGGAAATAATCACTAAATAACCTACCCATTTTCACCAATACATCATATTAGAGAAGTAAATTGGGTTGTGTATGCTATTTCAAGCTGACTTTAAGAGTATTTCTCCCTTTTTTTCGTTTTGTTTCTTTGAAGATTTTATCATTCTCTTTATTACAGTGTTCTATTTTTGTTAACTTGAACGTATAATGCTGTTTTAAAGTCTCTATGTTAAATTAGCGCCAAAGGAATGGGTGTAGAGTTTCTCATTGTATAAAATATCCCGTGATTACAGCTAAGAGAAGAAGTGTGTGTGTGTGAGAGAGAGAGAGAGAGAGAGAGCGAGAGCTCTATGGCCGAGTGTAATTAGATTAAATATAATTTAGTGTTATGGAGCACTGTTCAATAGGTTTCTCACTGGGTTTAATGAGCTGTCATCAGTACAATACAAATCCGTTTTTTTTTTTCTCGGGCAAGCACAGAGTCACATCACTATATTTAATCCCCTGCAGTTAGGCTAATATTATCGCCCCATTCCCACAGCACTGATTTAGGTGTGTGTAGGGGTCGTTACACTGAAAAATAAAACACACCTCGCATCTATTCATTTCACCCCCACCACACAGACAACTAACCTAATCTGACTCAACTACGCATTTATTCTGGCAACTTTATGAGGGTAGTTTATTCACAAACATGTATACTGAATGAGTCGATTGCTGTAAGTCCAATGCTTATTCATAAAATGCTACTAGATGTGTGTAAATGAAGAGAGCTCGCTGTGTACGTTCAGACAGAGCTCTGCTTTGGAAACCAGCAGAACGTCTCATAGTTCTGCCTGGGAATTTGTGTCAGAGTGAAATGTTGCAACTTGCATTTGCCCTTGTTTGCAGAGACGCGCTCAGACTTAGAGAACATCTTCTCTAAACCTCTACAGCTCAACTCTTTGACTGAGGAGCGCTTGACTGTATCTAGTTTTAGGCTTCAAGACACATAATAAAGTAACTGGATCCTAACTATATTTTTCAGGTTTATGCGTTTCACAAACACCCCCCCCCCCCCACTCATTTTGTCTCTCATAGTTGAGGTATACCTATGATGAAAATTACAGGCCTCTCTCATCTTTTTAAGTGGGAGAACTTGCACAATTGGTGGCTGACTAAATACTTTTTTGCCCCACTGTAAGTACTGTGATACCTATCAAAGAGCATGGGCCAGTTGCATAAACATAGCCACTATGTTAAGACTGTGTTTTAAAAACTAGTTTGACCAACTAGCAGTTAGCAAAGAGGTACTTAGTCTTACTTTAATGATTGAAATTGGGCCAAGCTACCATTTTGTAATTGACTTAAAAACGTTATGGCCAGTCTTTAAGAAAACAAATTAGATGACTAAATTTTTAAGACTTGTCTAAGCAGTTTATGCAACCGGCCCCAGATCTTAAGCATTAGACAGATGAGATCATACTTACAGGTGCTACTTAAATGGCTGCCAAAAGTTAATCTCACCCAGTCCATTCCTACAACATAACGTGTCTGTTTTAGAAGTTTTTCAATTTCATATAGATTTGTTTGATGTGATTTGTCTTAAAATGTACGATTTGGATGATAAAAATATGACTCTTCATCTCTAACTTCACCTGTCAGTGGTGTGTAGAAAATCTGGTAACACTTACTAAAGGCCTTTATGTATAATTCATTATAAAAGTAGTTTTAATGCATTAATTATGCCTCGTAATGCACCTTATGAATACTTGTAACCGCAGGTAATACATTATAAAACGTATCAATTCTTTGTTACACTGTGCATTTTAAATTTGGTTATAATTATTTACAAGATATAATGTATTACAACACATATTATGAATAATTATAATGCATTATACCCTTTAATAACCCTTTATAATGCATTATACCTATTATACTTATATAAGAAAGGCTTTAAGTAAAGTGTTACCGAAAATCCTTACGAGAAATAAAATGTTGTCCCACCTAAAAATCCAATATCCTTTGGACGCCAAAGTGATTCTGCTGAGAGAAGAGTTTTGTGCATTCTGTTAGGAGCCAGATTGGACATCCAATAATTCTGCTTGATGATTTATGCAATCTTAAATTTTATGCAAATTCATGCAGTTCATAAAAATGTTAATGTATTTTAACGCAAATTGCATATTATATATCAAATGATATTTCTGAAGCAAACAAATACATTTTTTTCTTTCTTTTGCTGCATACAAAATCACATACTTCCTTACTATATAGTAGGCAAGAATAGTATGTAGGAAGAGTAGTATGGCCAAATTCACAGTTTCCAAAAAACAGTATGCAAAAAGTACCCAGTGACCTACTACTTTTTTACAGAGATTCTGAAGTTTGCATCCAAAGGATAAAGCGACATAATGAGGTGGGTAGGCCATTGACAATGACAACATAGTGAATGTAGTGCGTCCTTTTATACTAATTATACTAATAATAAGTACCTACTCAGTGAGTATGTGATTTCGGACGCAGTCATGGTTTTTTCATTTAGCATGCTAATCATTACCAACCCTTTAAGCTAACATATGAGTTAGCCTAAATCATGTAATCATGTCAACCCTGCTGAAAAAAGAAAACATCTTAAACCAGCCTAAGCTGATTTGGTGGTTTAACTGGTTGCCAAGCTTGTGGTCAGCAGGCTTAGTTGGGAGGACAGCTGGTCCCCAGTCAAGGGTTATATCAAAATATTGTTTAATTCTTACATACCTATTTATGCTATCAGCTACAACAGCAAGAAGTGACAGACACTTGCAAAACAGCAGCACCTTGGTGAATTCTAGCATGACTGCGTCTTGCATGACATCGATTCAAAGTTCCAAGCCTTGAAAAAAAACAACAAAATGTATCACACCATTGTAACATTTGAGTAAAAACAAAAATAAATGGTCATAAATGTTTGAGACGCCCTGCTCTTAGGTAAAGACACACAAGTGATGGCATAATAGCTGCTGGAAATCAGTATTATGGTAATTCTGAAGTAAGGAGGAAGAGGTAGGTAAAGGTAGCGCGCTCTGCAGTGCAGTTGGTGTGCCAGGATAGTCAAATCACTGACAGCCTTTTGATGGTAAATCTCCTATGTGAAAGCGAGAGTGGACCCTTCACCAGAGTGTCTAACTAATCGTCATCTTCGTCCAATCAGCTGTCATCTCCCTCTGCGGCGGTCTTAAGAGAGCCTGAACCCCATGCCTGTAGTCAAATTGCTCAGCTTCACCGGACTGTCCAATTACATCTAATTGTTATCAGTAGGGGGGTGCTGGAAATCGGGGGGTTTGGTGCATGCACCAGCTGACAGCGGGGCTTATCTTGAACCGCTGCTGTCATGTTCTGCAAATGCCCCCCCAGCCCACCTCTCACCAGCACATCACTCCCCCCCCCCAGGATCCTAAACTTTCACTGCTCTCTAGTGCACCGCTGAACACTTGGATGGGAGGGAGACAGTGATCTAATTGAAGAGCTCTAATGACAGGGTTTTGCATAGAGCATCACTGTCAGAATGAAGGTTCTCTCATATTAGGCTCTGTCTACATTTAGAGCGTCTTTTCTCTTGTTTCTGTGACTGCTGTCTTGAGACACTTTGTTTTAAAGAAACGCTATGAGAATGGAAAACAGAAAATTACAATTCAAGTCAAATCAAATTAAAAAGTAAAGAAGAGGAGAAGCCATATTACGTAAATGAAATAGGAGCACTTTTTCTTAACTTGTGGGTGATACCTAAGGCAGTATAAGACAGTAGAGGAAACCATTGGAAATGTATAGGAGAAGCTGTCACGGCTGTAAGAGTGAAAGTACCAACCTGGAAGTCATTTACAAGAACCAAGACAGTTGGTTTACTCCATAATGTGCATGTGCATTATTAACTACACCTACATGAATTTATCATGATTTGCACTGTTGATTGATACCACTGCTGATTTACTATATCTCATTTAAATGTAATCTTGACAAATGGTTTGGGAGATTTCAGTCTTTCACGATTCAAGTAAAGAGGTGCTCTAGTATGCAAGTTCCCCTTCAGGAACTCGAGCTGCGTCGAGTCGCTTTGGGAACGAGAAAGTCTATAGCGAGCGAACGGCATTACAAACGCTGTGTTTCTCCCTGCCCACGATATCTGGCGGCAGGAGATACACACGATGTGTGTGTCGTTTGTTTAGGAGCAGAGCATGCACGGTCAGCTTCGAGCAGCTGATTGTCATCACTGCGAGCTCTCGCTGCGCACGCTCCGCTCTCGCCTGGCTGCGTTTGATGAGAGCGGCCAGGCTCGCGATCCCGCTGGCAGCGGTCCCACTGTATGGGATCAGAATCCCGCCTAAAGTATTGCAACGGAGGCAAGCTGCTACAAGCTGTGCAGGTAACCTTAACTCCCCTAGCCTCAAGAGGTGCACTAGTCTTTTGAATTCTTGATAGTTCACCTGTCTCCCATGCTGACTGTTATATGGAGCAGGCTGAGCGGAAGCGGTTGCATTGGTGCCATGACCCGGATGGGCGTGAGCTTTAGGTGGGTGAGTGTAAAGGAGGCCAGCTGTTCCCAGGCCTCAAGAGGCATAATGGTGACTCCTTCTTAGCCTGCCCTCCCCTTTAATCTCGTCGGTCGCTTTCTCAAGCCGGAATCGGTTGCATATAGAAATTGCCTGCTTGTAGGCATCATCACCGATATGCCTTTAACAGTCCTTGGTGGTACCACCACAATGTTAAGGTGTTGTGAATGTGTTGATATTACTAGGGTATTCTGGGTGTCTCAAAATGCTTATTTACCAGGAAAAAAATTTAATAAATAAAAGAGCCCAGAAATTTAGAACAGACACTTGGCTCCCTCCATGAATGCAGTATGTAGTATTTTTGCCACTTTTGTTGTTCTATTGATGGAAATTTTAAGTCAAATTGCTTCTACATGTCCATAACGCAAACAATGTCAAACTGGATTCACTCCAAAGTTTAGTATGTATGGTTAGGGGTTTGTTCAAGCAATTGTAAAATATCCAATATATGCACATATGTGACTGGCATGACTTGAAATATTGTAGTGCTGTCAAATCGATTAATCACATCCAAAAAAAAAAAAGGTTTTGTGTTTACATAATGTGTGTATACTGTGTATATACATATATAAACACACACACACACACACACACACACATATATATATATATATATATATATATATATTATACATTACATACATTTCTTAAATATATACATGTATGTGTGTATTTATATATGCATTTACACAGTATACACACATATATTACGTAAACACAAACTTTTATTTTGGATGCGATTAATCGTCTTGACAGCACTAATATGCAGTCTATTGCATATAGCTGACTTTATACTATAGCATAAGCCTTCAAACCCTGCTCCTGGAGACCCACTATCTTAAACTAAACTAAACCAAACCAGATGACCTACTACTTCTGGCTAGATGGACACTTTACTATCCCATGAGGCCACGGGAGAGGATATATGAATGGCAGTGAAGCAACACAACTTATGCTGGTAGGTCATATGACAGTGGCAACATGGCAGATATTCTAGAGATATTCTAGTTCTAGAGATGGCGCCGACGCTGATGGCTGCCTCCGTGCCGTGCTCTGCAGTTGTTTTTATGTTTTTGTTAGTTTGTCCTGTCTTTAGTTATATCCCTGCAATCAGTTTCACCAGAGACGAATTGCTGGACATTCGGAAGTACACACCACCCGATATTTCACCGGTTTTCGACTATTCTGACTATTTCGACTATTCTGCTCGTGAAGCTCAGGCAGCGCGGATTCAGGACGCCGTTGCCTAGCATTCATCTGGCGAACCTCCGCTCTCTACCCAACAAAACGGACGAACTCCTTCTGCTCTCCCGGACTAATAAGGATTTTTCTAACTCTGCTGCTCTGTGTTTCACGGAAACCTGGCTGAAAAACATTCCTCCGCAAGCGCACGTGAGCTCCACTTTACAGAAACTCACTGATCAGATCACAGACACAGAACAACAACACCCGGACTCTGTTTTAATCATTCTCGGGGACTTTAATAAAGCAAATCTCTCCCGTGAACTGCCAAAATACAGACAGCACATCCGTCTGTCAGTGGATCAATAGCTTCCTGACAGACAGGCAGCAGCTAGTGAGGCTGGGAAAATACACATCCAGCACGCGTATAATCAGCACCTCAGGGCTGTGTTCTCTCCCCACTGCTCTTCTCCCTGTACACCAACGACTGCACCTCTAAAGACCCCTCTGTCAAGCTCCTGAAGTTTGCAGACGACACCACACTCATCGGCCTCATTCAGGACGGTGACGAGTCTGCTTACAGTCAGGAGGTTAAAGAGCTTGCTGTCTGGTGCAGTCTCAACAACCTGGAGCTCAACACGCTCAAAACTGTGGAGATGACCGTGGACTTCAGGAGAAACCCCCCTGCACTCCCCCCACTCACCATCATGGACAGCACTGTGACTGCAGTGTAGTCATTCAGGTTCCTGGGCACCACAATCTCTCAGGACCTGAAGTGGGACACTCACATATGGCGCTTTTCCACTGCGTGGTACGACTCGGCTCAGTACGGCTCAGTACGGCACGGTTTGCGTTTCCACTGCAGTTCAGTACTGCTTTAGAGTGGGCAAGATTATTCACGTGTTGTTATAGTTGTGCCGCCTCTACTACCACGACTCCTAAAACAAACTTTTTTATTCCGCATCGCCCCATCAAGCTCTCGCTGGATCCGCTGCTCTGCTATCAACGAGAGGAATGTCTGTACTTCCGCAACAGACAACAAAACTTTTTGGTTGTTAAAAAAAAGGTGCGCTCGTTCAAAACAGTTGCGTTAGATCCTTTGCTGGCTGTGCTGATTTAAATCTAGCGGTTCTTTTGTGTTTGTGTCGCAAGTTCAGTGACGCAGGTAGTGACGATTCTCTCCGGCCTATCCGTGATCAGCAGAGTTTACATGTCACGTTTTGGTAATGGTACGGTTCACTTGGAACCCCAACCGAAGTGGTACTAAAATAAGTACCAGTTACCAGGTACTGTACCCAGTGGAAAACCCCCCAAAAGTGAACCATACCGAGCCGTACCGTCCCATACCATGCAGTGGAAAAGCGCCATTAGACTGTTAAAAAGGCCCAGCAGAGGTTGTACTTCCTTCGCCAGCTGAGGAAGTTCAGCCTGTCACAGGATCTGCTGAAACAGTTCTACTCTGCCATCATTGAATCTGTCCTCTGCACTTCTATAACTGTCTGGTTCAGCTCAGCTACCAAATCTGACCTCAGAAGACTACAGAGGGTAGTCTGGACCACTGAGCGAATCATTGGTACAACCCTCCCTTCGCTCCAAGAACTGTACTCATCCAGAGTGAGCAAAAGGGCTGGCAAAATCACTCTGAACCCCTCACATCCAGCACACTCCCTCTTTGAACTGTTGCCATCTGGTCGACGCTACAGAGCACTGAGCACCAGAACGGCCAGACACAGGAACAGTTTCTTCCCTCAGGCAATCCATCTCATGAACACTTGACAATAACTTTGGAACACCCACTATTTATTCACTCATACATTTATTTATCTAACACACATACTCAGTCTACATTTCAATTTGCACATAATATACCTGTACATACA
>NW_015505854.1:619287-619768 GCF_001515645.1 Sinocyclocheilus grahami
GACGAGTCTGCTTACAGTCAGGAGGTTAAAGAGCTGGCTGTCTGGTGCAGTCTCAACAACCTGGTGCTCAACACGCTAAAAACTGTGGAGATGATCGTGGACTTCAGGAGAAACCCCTCTGCACTCCCCCCACTCACCATCATGGACAGCACTGTGACTGCAGTGGAGTCATTCAGGTTCCTGGGCACCACAATCTCTCAGGACCTGAGTGGGACACTCAGCGCCATTAGACTGTTAAAAAGGCCCAGCAGAGGTTGTACTTCCTTCGCCAGCTGAGGAAGTTCAGCCTGTCACAGGATCTGCTGAAACAGTTCTACTCTGCCATCATTGAATCTGTCCTCTGCACTTCTATAACTGTCTGGTTCAGCTCAGCTACCAAATCTGACCTCAGAAGACTACAGAGGGTAGTCTGGACCACTGAGCGAATCATTGGTACAACCCTCCCTTCGCTCCAAGAACTGTACTCATCCAGAGCGAGCAA
>NW_015505854.1:619778-624267 GCF_001515645.1 Sinocyclocheilus grahami
ACTCTGAACCCCTCACATCCAGCACACTCCCTCTTTGAACTGTTGCCATCTGGTCGACGCTACAGAGCACTGAGCACCAGAACGGCCAGACACAGGAACAGTTTCTTCCCTCAGGCAATCCATCTCATGAACACTTGACAATAACTTTGGAACACCCACTATTTATTCACTCATACATTTATTTATCTAACACACATACTCAGTCTACATTTCAATTTGCACATAATATACCTGTACATACAACTGTCTATTGTTATATACCTGTACATACAATTGTCGATTTGTATATTTTTATTCCTTGTTTACTTGTTCTATTTTGTATTTTTTATTTTTTATTATCTGTGTTTTTTTGTTCGGTCACTGTCATTCTGTTGCACTGTGGAAGCTTCTGTCATTAAAACAAATTCCTCGTATGTGTAAACATACCTGGCAATAAAGCTCATTCTGATTCTGATTCTGATATAGTACATCTGAATTCCATACTGCCTATATTAATGCTATATATGTATAACATATGCAGTATTTTAGCGGTCGTGAAATAAGTTTCAAACCAAATGTAGTAATTACTAGACAGTATGTGCACTATATTAAGAGAAGATTTGTATATTGTTAGAACTATTGTTCAAAATCCCAGTTTTTTTGTTGAACTTTACTATCTTTTGTGATATTGCTGCTGTTGGTCTTAAAAGCAATAAGCCAGTCAAGACCTTTTTCTTCCCCAGCTAAGCAGGCTTCAACCCTAAACTGTGGTAAAATCACTAAAACCTCTCATGACATACTGTACTGCTTTATTCATTAAAAGTCTTGGGCACTATGATCATGATGATTTGAAAAACAAAAATGAGGCATATTTGCAATATAGAGCACTCTGAAATTAGTTTGGAGTTGAGCTCTAGTAAAGCAGACGAAAAGGGGGTCGCAGTCATAAGTTATCATTTTACCATATTAAAATGTATTTTTGAGAACTTCACTTTCAGAAAAATGCTGACAAAAGGCGTAGGGCAAACATGTTTCTTTTTTGTTTTGTTATTAATGAAAATACAATAAGAAATACTTTAGGGGGAAAGGAACTAATTAGAGCACAGATCAAAGACCGCGTGTAATTCAGAGTCTCCGCGAGAACAAGAGGAAATAAACACAAAATAGTATCACTGTTTCCGAAATCTCTCAAACATGTTTTACAGACATATTTGAGGTATAATGATGGTGTTTGGGTGTCCCAAAAACATAAAAGGGTGTAACTTGGATGCTAAATCTATGTTGTACGGAGAAGGTACAGACAGTCGCATTAGCATAAACGTAGCCTGCAACAAATTTGAGTTTCCCGACAAGCCATTCTATACTACCTCTGTAAACACAGCAACAATTAATTATCTGCTATCATAAATGTTGTCTTAATCCATAGCTGGCAATCAAAAATCAAGACATCTTGTAATTTAACGATTCCATTAATTAGCAAAAACTATTAGCATATCAATTAAGCAGAGATGCAGATGGATTCCACTCCGGCTCTGAGGGAATTGCACATTTAATCTGCTCCGTCATTCCCAATAATTGTGGTGAAACTCACACTAGTGTGAGCTGTCAATTCACATCAGCACACACTAGCGTTAAGCTAACGTTGCAGAAACACTCAAATAACTCGCTGCATTTCACTTCTGCATGAGTACAGTAACGCTTGAGAATGAAGGCAAGCTTTATCATCAATTACTACAGGATATTTCTACCAGACTGAATATTGTACGGTTTATTTCTACACGCCCGGTCTGAATGTCAAACGAATCTTGGTGTGAGAGTGATAGTGTGCTAAATTTCGTTTCCTCTATTATTATTTTTGTCCTTTTTATTTAAGTATGTATGTTATCTGATGATAAAACAAACAAACAAACAAACAAACAAACAAACAAATAAATAAATACATATATTTTTATTTTATATTTTATTTTATTTTTTGTATGAGGTAACAAATTAATAAAATAAAAAAAATCTAATTAAATTAATAATAATAATAATAATAATAATAATAATAATAATAATAATAATAATACTAATACTAATACTAATAATAAATAGGCAAATAATACATAAATATATTTTATTTTAATTAATTTTGGTATTAGGTGGCAAACATATAATAATAATAATAATAATAATAATAATAATAATAAATAGGCAAATAATAAATAAATATATTTGAATTTAATTTATTTTATTTTGGTATTAGGTGTCAAACATATAATAATAATAATAATAATAATAATAATAATAATAATAATAATAATAATAATAATAATAATAATAATAATAATAATAATAATAATAATAATAATAATAATAATAATAATAATAATAATAATAATAATAATAATAATAATAATAATAATAATAATAATAATAATAATAATAATAATAATAATAATAATAATAATAATAATAATAATAATAATAATAATAAATAGGAAAATAATAAATAAATATATTTTATTTTAATTTATTTTTGTATTAGGTGGCAAACATATAATAATAATAATAATAATAATAAATAGACAAATAATAAATAGATATATTTGAATTTAATTTATTTTGGTGTTAGGTGACAAACATATCTAATAATAATAATAATAATAATAATAATAATAATAATAATAATAATAATAATAAAGGAAAATACACCCTATGCTGCTGAGAAATAGTTAAAGTCAACAGAGTTTCTCAATTCACTTGCTAATGGCACATTGGTCATTTTAGACCATGTCTACAAGGCTTAAAAATATAAAATATACATGATTATCAATATGGACAAACTTTTGGGCTGACTTACACCAACCAGAAAGCAGGTTTTATCTTTGTAATTGCTGTGATGACAGATTTTACTCATATCTGAGGCTGTAGCTGGTTACGGCTGTGGGCCAGGCCGTGTCTGCAGCTGACTTTAAATTAAAGAGATGGTTGTATGAGGTTATCACACGGCACTAAGTGATGAGGTCTGGTCGTAAAGTGACACAGGATCGAGTGTCTCTTCAATAGGTCACATTTCCCTCTCTTTTCCCATTTACATCACATCCCTTCAACTCCCAAATCAATTCTACCCTTATACATACATTAGCATACAATTAAAGATTTGGTTTTAATCAAAGGTAGTGATCACCAGAAGTTCTGCTGGGAAAAGAGAGTTATTTTTTCCGTCTGCTGGATCTTAAAGGCAGACAGCAAAGGAGAGAAAATACATTTCATTTGTTGTGTAAAATGCAATCACTGAAAATATAACGTTGTGACTTGTGATTGAGGAGTAGCCAGGAGATGTTTAACTAGAGCTTGAAATAATTATGATGTATTATGATATGATAATATTCTGGATAATTAGAATGGAAACATTTTTTATATGTTTGCATCTTTTGAAGAAAATGTGAGTGATATTTGGCTGTGGAAAATTTCAGCTAATATTAGTGTTTTACAGTGTTTTGGCTGCCAGTGTGTTGCTATACAGGTCCTAGGGTTTTCTGGCTGGTTTCTAGGATGTTTTTTTCCTTCTTTCTTCTTCTTCTTCTTCTCCTTCTTCTTCTTGCCATATTATATCATCTTATTATAATAACGTATGTTATGTGATATGTCTTTGCTAAATCCCAAAATGCACAATACACAATATATATATATATATACTGTATATATATATTTTTTTGCTTGTGGAGTGTTTATATTTAAGTATGTTGTTTATATGATGTCTGTGCTAGATTCCAAAATGAAATAAAAGCAAACAAACAAACAACAACAAAAAAAGTTTTTTTTTTTATTCTCATTGTGGAATGTTTATATTTAATTATGTCTTTTATCTGTCTGTTCTAGATCCCAACATGCACAACAAACAATAGTTTTCTTTTGCTTTTTTTATGTGTTTATATAAGTAAGATTTTTATCTGATGTCTGTGCTAGATTCCAAAATGAAATGCAATGAAAACAAACAAATATAACGTTTTTGTTTTTGTGGAACATTTATATTTAATTATGTCTTTTATAGGTCTGTTCTAGATCACAAAATACACAACAAACAAAAGTTTTATTTTTTTCTTGTGGAATGTTTATATTTAATTATGTTGTTTATCTGATGTCTGTTCTAGATTCCAAAATGAAATTAAAAGAAATAAAAAAAACAAACAAACAAATGAAAAACAACAACAGCAATGTTGGTTTCTGTGAATTGTGGGGACTTTCCATAGGCTTCTATTACTTTTATACTGACCAAACTATATTTTCTATCCCCTAACCCTAAACCTACCCCTTACAGAAAACCTGTTTGCATTGGTACACTTTCAGATAAACATCATTTACCATTTTTAATAATAATTTTCCCTCAGGCCGGTTCCCACAATGTCAAAAATTTCAGGTTTTACTATCCTTGTGGGGACATTTGGTCCCCACAATGTAGCATAAACAAGTACACACACACACACACACACACACACACACACACACACACACACACACACACACA
>NW_015505854.1:626054-628560 GCF_001515645.1 Sinocyclocheilus grahami
ATAGCATAAACAAATACACACACACACACACATACACACACACACACACACACACACACACACACACACAGAGAGTCCTGGATGTTATCAGTTGAGCGTGAGATAATGTGACGGAACCCCTGTGAGCAGGTCTGGCCATCCTGCTCTATTTATCCAGCGCTAAATTCAATAACAGGAACCATATATAAGAGGCTGGAAATAACATGGCAAGTCCTGAGATGTATCATGGGATGGGAAGTCATTGTTGCGCTTATCTTTTCAATGGTGCACTATTTCCAGCGGGTAATGACTTACGGCTCTCCCTCGCGTCCTCTCTCTCTTTCTCTGTCATTTCGGCTCACATGTTGGGTTCAATGTCAAGGGAATCATTTGAGCGCCAGCGTTAGATTGGGTGATTCTGCAGTTAGACTCATAGTCCTCCACTCAATGTCACTGTGTGTTTAATGAGAGCTTTATACTGTGGACTTCCTGCACAAACACTTAAACGCATCAAAGTTCAGTTTCTTGATGTACACTAGAGTAAATCGAGTACAAAGATAAAATGAATGCAAGTGACAAGTTATTCAGATATAATTTAATAGAATTACACTGTGCACCTTTAGCATCCACGGAACCTTTGTGGGGGGGGGGGAACATTATTAGGACCGTTATTAAGGTAAACCCAATATAAACAACATCTGTTGTTTTAAAGCATTAAGCTAGAGCTGTTATTAATCACAGTAATCACAATACACAATTAGTCTGCCTATAGGCCTAATTAAACACTGACAGTTGTCACATTAATAAAGAGAAGATTAGTTAACATGCCATTACATGTATGTACAACTGCTTTTAACATAGCTCATCCAACCAGATTGTAATGAATGAACGAACCAACGAATAAATAAATAAATGAATGAATGTTCTGCTGTTGAACTTTGTGGGTCAACTTTTAAATTAAATTTGAAATATGTTATGTTATTCATTTTAATTGTAATTCAAATTATGTTAATTTTCTTTGCTATTAAAAACAAATATGAAAATTAAGTGTAAGCACCCAGGTAACAAATAGGTTATAAAAATGTTGTCAATATTGTTTCGAAATCTTTCTAAAACATTAAAATGTCATTAAAATGTTTTCTTGTTGTGATTCTAACACTATTTGTTACAAAAATGTTTCTTACAACATTCTACTATTTGAACATTTTTAATTTGACATTAACGTGAAAAGAACGTTAAAAGGTTAAAGAAGAACATTAAACAATGTTAAAATATCTGGTTTTCTTGTCTGTGATTATAATGTTATTTAAAGGTTACAAAAACGTTTCCTAGAAGATTTATGAAGTACAAATAACATACTGTATGGACATTTGGAGCATGTTGTTCTAAGAATATGTACTTTCAACATTATAAGAAGGTTAATCAAGTAAACATAACATCTTAAAGACGTTCAGAGAATATTGATCTCAGAACGTTTTTTTCTCAACATTACGAGAATGTATATTAAATATAAATAAAGATGTAAGGACATTCCATGCACATTACTTTACATTAAAGTACTTTACATTTATATAACTGAATGAATGAATGAATGATTGAATAAATAAATAAATAAATGTTTGTGAAAGCTGTGAGAATGTCCCCTGTCAGCTGGGTACTAGTGGCATTAAATATAATTGTGAAAATATAGACTGTTCATTTTTATTTATAAACCTCATTAGATTTTGGTAGCTTATTTGTCAAATTTATATTAAAAAAGGATGGGGGCAGATCTGAATGTGGGTTTGCAATAGATTGTCCAGCATACAGTATGTCACCAGAAAGAAGTTGTTTCTCTGAAAGATCAAGTTATGAGATTTTTTAATGAAATATGTGACCCTGGAGCACAAAACCAGTCTTAAAGGGGTCCTATTATGCTTTTTCACTTTTTTAATTTTAGTCAGTGTGTAGTGTGTATGTTTGGGCATAAAAAAAGATCTAGAAAGTTACAGATCTCAAAGTCCACTCCAAAGTCCACTCGTTGTAGTTCCCTTTTCAAGAACTACAATGAACGGCTCGTTTGGACTACAGCGTTTGGTTTCTGGGCTTTGTGATATCACAAAGCGGCTCATTGGAATATCATTACAAATAATTCCTGCCTACAGAAATTCGAATGGTTGGGGGCGTGAGTGCATCCGAGAGACAACGAAGAAGAAGAGCTGCTGCAGAGTTAGTGCATCAGAGAAAATGAAGAAGAAGAGCTGCTGTGCTGTAGCATCAAATTTTCGGCATGTCTAGAACAATTCTTACAAGTACAACACGACGTAGCTGGGCGCCGCGGACAGACGCGACGGTGTGCGACCGCCTGAAACACTGTTTTTTTCACCTCCGTGCCCAAACGTCTTTGTTTGGGCTTCCGAAAGCGGATGATGTCAGGAAACAGTGGTTGCAATTTCTTTTTTAACTCTGTTCCTGAGCATTATAACCCCAATTTGCTATTGTGTGCTGCGCATTTTACTGAGGACAGCTTCCACAACATGAGGGAGTA
>NW_015505854.1:628697-648540 GCF_001515645.1 Sinocyclocheilus grahami
CACATTTTGTTTTTCGGAAGGTGGACCTTCATCAAAGCCGGAACTAATCGAGCCGTTTGTGCCAGCCTGGAGAGAAAGGTATTGTAATAATGTAAATTATGTGAAAAATAATGCGTTTTTCGAACCACCAAGCATGAGAGCATGTTCTAGTACACCCCCAAAACAAAATCAAGACTTTGTAAAAGAGCATAATAGGATATGTGGGGTATATTTGTAGCAATAGCCAAAAATACATTGTATAGGTCAAAATTATTGACTTTTCTTTTATGGCAAAAATCATTAGGATATTAAGTAAAGATCATGACGATATTTTGTCAATTTCCTACCGTAAAAATATATTAGCACTTAATTTTGATTAGTAATATGCATTGCTAAGAACTTCATTTGAACAACTTTAAAGATGATTTTCTCAATATTCCGATTTTTTTGCACCCTCAGATTCCAGATTTTCAAATAGTTGTATCTCGGCCAAATATTGTCCTATCCTGACAAACCATACATCAATGGAAAGATTATGTATTCAGCTTCCAGATGATGTATAAAGCTCAATTTCGAAAAATTGACCCTTATGACAGTTTTTTTGCTCCAGGGTCACATATGCATATGCACGGAGTTAGGGCGATGTGGTTGAAATTCGCTGTGGGCCCCCAACAGCCTAGAATTGTCACCACTTTTATCCTTGTTAGCGACAACAGTAGAGGAGAAAGAGTTTTTTTTTTTTAAAACCTCCCACCTCATCAATGTACATACACATTGTGGTTGTTATACATATTAAACAAAGTCACACCAAATGATGTGTGTGTGTGTGTGGCCTACTGGAATTTCAGTATGTCAAACAGGCCAGACATCCCTCCTCACTGTCGACTAATTAACCCTGACAATACTGCTGCTTAATTTCCTATTTATATGTATCAAAGCAAATAGGGCTCTTTTATTCTGTCTTGTCACTGAGGATTTATCAATCAAATCAAGGGCTGGAAATCGGCTGCCTGTGTCATCCCACAGGAAAAAGGGAGTTTATCTGTTTGAGATCTCAGTGACAACGCAAAGACAGATGCGCACTGACATGAAACATAATAGACATTGTCTTTGTGCATGTGATTTCTAAGTCTTTAGATTTTTTATCTTGAGCCGTTAATGAGGAGCGAACATAATGTCTGTCTGTCACATGTGTTCAACACATATCAACTTACACACAAACACACGCAAGGTTATGTTTAGGATAACATATTAACATATATAGTATGTCCCAAATTGCAGTGTGCTCAAATTGGCCTTCAATTTCCATTTTTGCAAAAACAAACCTGGAATTAAACTGTAAATTTGAACATTTGAATCTTCTTGACTGATTATTTGGTCAGACCATCTAGATTCTAGAAGACATTTCTTCTAGAACTGACCAAATATAAATTACTGATAAAAACTGACAAAAAAAAGGCTGTTTCATCATCTCACATTGTTATCTCACATCATAACAATGTTTTAAATAGTATATGAAACCTTACACATTATGGACTTAATAGTTAGTAGTTTCATTAATAATTAATAGTCTCAAACACTAATAAATTACATTGTTGTCACATGACCTCATGATGTTACATTTCAAATAGGTTTCAAATAGGAAATAAAATAAAAATACCTATTTTTTGAAAGAATTTAATTTTTTTTATTTTAAAATACCAACAAGGTTATTATTATTATTATTATTATTAATTGTACATAAGGTTAAACTGACATATTATTATAATGAACATCTTTAATTGACATCTAATTATAACAAACACACAGACACATATGCATTTGCATATATATGCAAAATACAATTTTAAATAGAAATTTTTCCAACTTGAAACAACTTGAAGTGAATACAATATACAGTTGCATGCAGCATCATGAGGTCATGTGACAACAATGTACTGTATACTGTTTGAAACTATTAATGAAACTACTATTAAGTCCATAAAGTGTGGTTTCATTAAAACAAAAAAGACAGTGGCATAGTTATGATGTGTGTAGGTAATGTCTGCATAAGTATACCGCTGTCTGTTTTGTGTTCTCTACACACACACACACACACACACACACACACACACTAGTGCATGAGACCTCACTAACCTCCAATTTGAAGCAGTTTAGTTCACATGTCAAATGAGTGTATCATGGTGACATGACAGGTCTAAATGGTGGAAAAATACCACTGATAAATAGTCGGCCACAAGGGCGGATACTCACTCACTCACACACACACACACACACTCAATGCAGCACAGTAGTGTCACGGCAATGTGGTTGTCCCAGGTGTCAGGTGCTGCGCTGGGCTGTCAGTCACTCACTGTGTCTCTCTGACATTGTTGACAGACAGACAGACAGGCCGCTGTATCTCAGAATGAGTGAAAGTGTCAGGCCAATCAGTGAGCAGAACAGTCATTGTGTCACTTCTGCTCTGACTCTCACCTGTTTTGGCCCAGTGTTTAGTTTGCCCGGAGACCTGCAACACAGAAAGCAAGCGATGACGCAGCAGGCCACACAATAATGCAAAATGGATGCATAAACTGTGAAACCCATTCATGAATCATTTGTTTATTTGTTTGTTTGTTTGCCTTGCTTTCCAGTGGAATATCATTATTATGATACTTATGAAAGTTAATCATATTTAACTTTTTCAATGAGAGGAAATACAACATTTTATTTGATTGATTCATTTATTCATTCATTCATTCCATTTACTTATTTTACTTACACACAGAAAACCTGCAAGGTTGACATGAACGCCAAATGTAAACATAACGTGCAAAAATAATCTTTTTTGTCTTGTTTTCCAGTAAAATACAAATCTTCCTTTACTTTCAATCAATAATACTGTAAAATTACATTCAGTGGTCTATAATAAAACTCGCACTTCTGTTAAGTCTCGCTGTTTTTCCCCCATCTCACGCTATGAGCTTCTTTTGTTTAACCCACCAACATAAGTAAAAAATGAACATTGTCTTGTCATGTATAAAACATTAATGCTTTACATATGGCATATAGATGTATCTAAAACACGTAGCATTTTACAAGATCATTATACACTATATTTGCACATATTTGCACATTTGCACAGTGACCCATTCAAGTACTAGAGTGCCATGATTTCAGTGTCAAAATCCATCCATCCATCCATCTATCTATCTATAGATGGGTACTGATGGGTATCTTCTGATAGGCTGGTACTTTTGGGTGGGTTTTGACATGTGTGTACTGATCGGCAGGTGCTATGATTAAGCAGTGATAGATTCCTTAGACTTAAGGGCTCGACTTCATTTAAAATTAAAACGACTGCCACATTCACCCCATCTGTGAATCAAAAGGGCAAAAGCAGCCACTTTAAGCTGTCAGAGAGGAAGATGGATGAGCAGCCTGCTGGTCCACCTCACTACAGAGAGAAGCGTTACTGTGAAACGTGTGAAAACTCACTTAACTTCACAAACAAATCATGCACATTTTAAAATGCCAGATAACCATCATACTTCAGTGCATTCGACATGATTCAGAGAGTATTTTTTAAGAGATATAATGACGTCACCGGTGAAACATCAGTGTCTCTTCTAAAAAGCTTTCGCCAGGGTCGAATCCTCCCCCTTGTTTGAACAAACTGATACAAAGTCATTAGAAATGCACATTACACGACAACTACTGCATATTAACAACACTCAGGAGCCAATTAATCATTATGGCATCAATATCTAATTAACATAAAATTATTCTCTTTTTAAAAGTCCATGTTGGAGGTGACAGGGTTACCTCATCGATAATGCAAATGATCCATTAGTTAGACAGAGTCCAGACAGAGCTCACAAAAAACACAGCTTTTTAAGCACTAATTTGAGCCCAGAGATGCCAGTAACTTCTCACACTAAATTGATCTTGCAATTATTATTTTTTTATTTATTACTTAAGTTTCATATATATATATATATATATATATATATATATATATATATGTATGCAGGTTCTCAAGCAATGTTCATTTTTATGTTGTTAGCTGTGCTTTAAAAGATGTAAAATTATACTTACAAATGTTAAAAACAACCCCTAGTCGCACTTATTTAAGTGCTAATGTGGTTTCCTATAGCCTCATACTGGCATGAATGAGTTACTGCATCACTTTACCCCTACATTCCCTCATTTTATCACACCGCTGCCTGACATCTCAGTTTGTTCTGGAGTCTGAGAGACAGGCAAGATCGCAGCTTAATAACAAACATGAAAAGGGTTTCCCAAGTTCAAGACTCCTCATTGATTAGCCCTTCCTCTCTCTCACTCCCCTCTCCTCATATCATCTTCAGTTCTGCCGGCCGATCCAGTCCCTGCAGAAAACACTATTGATCGCCGTGTCTGAACAAGACAAGCAGAAGATCCTCAACGGCTTTTGGAAAATGTCAATGCCGGTTTAAAGTCATGGAGTGGATAACGATGACACACGTTATCAAGAACAACTTTTTATCATCTTTTATTTATTTTTACCAAGGGACTGTTGATATAATTCTTGAATTGAATAGTGGTACAGTATTATGATTTTACTTTGAATTAACGTTTATTTTATTGCATGGAAGTTTTTAATGTTTATTTTTGTTAATATTACAATTAATCTTGGTGTGTCCAAATAATGGGAAAGATGTTACAGCTTTGCTCAGTTAACCATTCCTTGTTAATCCCTTCATTCCCATTTTCCCCTTCCACAAATTAGTCTCTACACCCACAGTTCAAATCCTTTACTCCCAAATTCACCCCATACTCATAGGCTGTTTCTGAAATGGACTCTACCCTACATTACTCACTAATATAATAGGAGTGAGTGAAAATGAGTGAGTGACTTCGGACACTGAGTGCACCGGAAGTGCTGCAGACATCATCTTCTAGTGAGACATAGTATTTCCTATGTTTCCTATCTACATTACCTGCTAAGTGTACATTAGTTGTATACCCATTATTGTGGTGCATTGTGGGATTAAATGAGTGAACTTGTTAACATGTCCACTATGGGTTTCAGACATCACTAAAAATGTGTGTCCTTTCAAATAATACACTATAAATATATAGGGCTGATTTCAGACACAGTCTTATTTGATCTCTACACTTTCTATCCACACAGTTAATTTCTAAACTCCCAGTGAATCCATCATAATTCATTCTCCACACCCTAGCCCAGGGTTTTCAACTCTGGTCCTGGAGGGCAGCTGTCATGCAGAGTTTAGCTTCAAACCCAATCAAATTCCCTGTAACTTTCTTGTAATCTTGAAGATCTTGGTTAGCTTGTTCAGGTGTGTAGAATTCGATTTAAACACTAACCCTCCGAGACCAGAGGTGAAGAGCCCTACCAATATTAACAATCCTACTTCACCCTCCAGTGCTCCCTTCAGAGTCCTAGTTCATCTGTTCAATCCCAGTTTCCATTTTGCCCACCGCATTTCACTTAATCTCACTCTTAGTTAATCTTTGTTAATTCTGATTCTGATCTTCTCACCCCCAGTCTCTACAATCTTAAATACAATCTGCATTTCCAGTTAATCTCTGTACTCCCAATTCACCATCCATTTTCAATTTACCCTTTTCCCTCCCATTTAATCTCAACACTCCCAGTTTACCTTCAACAGTTTCAGTTAATTTGTACGGTCCCAGTTTATTGTATCCACTTCCAGTTAATCTGTACACCCACGTTTTTTCTACACTTCCAGTTAATTTGTACACTCCCAGTTCATCTTCTGCACTTTCAGTTAATCGGTACACTCCCAGTTTATCTTCTGCACTTCCAGTTATCTCCCAGTTTTTCTACACTTCCAGTTAATCTGTACAATCCCAATTTATTTTCTGCACTTCCAGTTAATCTGTACACTCCCAGTTTATCTTCTGTGCTTCCAGTTAACTCCCAATTTTTCTACACTTCCAGTTAATCTGTACACTCCCAATTTATTTTCTGCACTTCCAGTTAATCTGTACACTCCCAGTTTATCTTCTGTGCTTCCAGTTAACTCCCAATTTTTCTACACTTCAAGTTAATCTGTACACCCCCCCAGTTTATCTTCTGCACCTGCAGTTAATCTGTACACACCCAGTTTATCTTCTGTACCTGCAGTTAATCTGTATGCTCCCAGTATATTCTGTTTCCTGTTAATCTGTACACTCACTGTTTATCTTTTACATTTCCAGTTAATTTGTACAGTTGATCAGATTATATCCTGTGCTTCCAGTTAATCTGTACACTCCGATGTTACTTTCTATAGTCCACTTCAAATTGAATTTATTTTTTAAGTTTAGTCCACTTCTGCAGTCCCAGATAATCTTTAGTTTACCTTCTAAATTTGCAGTTAATCTGTACATTTAAATTTTTCTCTGCAAAAGTCTATACACCAAATTCCCCCTCATACTCATCTCTATACCCCCAATTTACCATCATGTCTTATCTAATATCTTTTATAACAGTGTACTCTGAACTCAGAAGTAGTGCGAGTACATTACGAATCTACAGTCAATAACACAGGGCATCAGTTTACAGTCACAGACATGTCGCATTGCCACATTCAGTGTAGACACAATCACTGATTATAATGGGTTCTATTGGCTTTTGTCTCACTGCATCGCACAGCTCATGTCCGGTGTAGACACAGTGTTATATTGCCAGTTAATCTCTTTAGTACCAGTTGACTCCCAGTTGATGTCTACACACTCAGTTACTCCTTACACTTTTATTTCATTGTTTGCACATTCTGAATTCAGTTAATGTTTACAGTTCCAGTTAACCCTCAAACACTCAGCTGGTCTTTATACTCCCAGTTAATTCCAAACATGTTCAGTTCAAATTCACTCTGAAGAGGGTTCACCTGTTCTTTGCTTTTGTTCAGTTATAAAGATCCACCTGAGATCTCATTAGTCTTGTCTCATAGCTGCACAGGGATGAGCCTGATGATGTACTATGAAAAAAGGCACCAAAATGTAAACGTAATATTAGTGAAATTGATTAATGAGAGGCACTTGCAAGAGGAAGAGAGTTACAATTATGCTGGAAATAAAAAATGATGTATTAATCCCCTACAATTACAGATGGTTCAATCCTCTCGACAACCGCTATCCATTTGAGATGCTATTAGCATGCATAATTATGCTAATTAAGCCATAATTAAGTGTTAATCCTTCAGAGAGTTTACCCTTTCTTCGTGTGTAATTTTCTGCACGATGGCAGTAAGCAGTTTTCCAGGCTTTCCTGCTTTCTGAGCTGTTTTTTAAGACAACAGAGATAGGAGAGATGATTGCATTCTTTTTCATTGGCACCTATTCTGCTTAATTGTTATCTTTAAAAAGCCCTTTGAGATTTCATTAGTTTGAAAATCATGAGTCGTTTTTCTTAATTGCTTGATTCATTCCAGCATTACCAATTCTAGAATTGATCCATACAATTGATGCAATTAAATATATTTTGAATGGTTAATTAATTTAAAAAATTGTTATATATGTATATATATATATATATAATTTTATTTATTTATTTTTTCCCCTCACATTGGGGAAATTCATTGGTGTCCAAAAATGACTTTGGACAGTTGACTCAAACTTCAAAATGTCTTATTTTGTGTTCCACCAAAGAAAGAAAAAAATACAAAAACATGTTTGATGCAAAAGGAGAGTACACTGAAAAAAAATGGTGTAGTATCTACTTTGAAACAATTGCCACTCAGAAATTGCTGACAGCACTGTTTATTTGTACTTGCTTTTATTATTATTTATAATAAAAATTTAGAGAAAGAAAAATAAATTGTACTAAGAAAATAGATGTTGCAGTGCAGACCAGGTAGACCTTTCAAACTACGACCTTAGGGAAAGACAGATACCCTATAGAGCAACACAGGTTCATTTGCATGACAATTATACACACATGAAAATTAAGCCCTTTTGTTTTAGGAAGCACTAATGAACTGTGCACATGTTTAATTACAGGCAATTCATGTACAACTTTAATTAGGAACAATTAAACTGGATCTTAGGTGTGTTTGTGTGTTTTGAGGCTCCGTGCACTGTGAGTTCACATACACAGGAAATGACACGACACCTGGGCTCCGCTGACCTGTCAGGGGACCCTCACTGTATTAGCAACCAATCAGCTCTGCTATTAAAACATCATTGGCCTTTAAGCAACCATTAAATATCTAAATGAATAGCTAAGAAAGTAAATATAAAGTATTATATATAAATATAAAATAAATGATGTATAGCAAAAACAGTAGCAAAAAGAACAGCAAATTGTGTCAGTGGGATTCAAAGTGGAAAAGAAAACAGTGGGGTTTGCCTAATTTACACCACAGTACTTTACTGTTAAAGCATCAGTATAAAAATAATTAAGTGCAATGCTAAGTAACTTCAGAGTCCATGCCAAAACGTAATTAGGGATTCATCCGCTCGTATATCAAAATTAGTGCGTGTCAACAGGGGGCCATGCATCAGAGCCAAGCAAAGAAGCTTCCGGACTGCCTCCCTCTCGCCTGTGAAATACAGCCTGGGGTTCAAACGCTGGAATTAAGGGATTTTAATTAAAGCTGGAGAAGTTTACCACCTGGTTTTGCTCATTTCTAATGCACACCCCACTCAGGAAAGCCCTCCATGGTTCATTTAATGGGCTGTTCTCAAACAAACAGCAGCTACAGTTATGAGTTCCTACAAGGAAAGCAGCAGCCTACAGAGTCCATTTGGATAATTCATAAAAAGGTATGCAAATATACTAGAATTGAAATTGTCAAATCAATAACAGTAATTAGTGTGCTTGAATAGATAAACTGGTTAACAATTTTTAAGCTTAACATACAATATGTTCAGTAAATATCTAATATAAGATATATATTAAGTAGAGCCCATCCAAAGAATGATCATTTGTTTTCTTTTATATATTCCTGTAAGCCATCCTCCCATTAAGTACCCACCATCATGGAGTATCTACACATACAACTTTCCTTTAAACAAATAATTGCAATTATATGTCAATTAGTGTCATGCAAGATTCTCTCCACAGAATCCACCGACTGAGACTTTATAGTAGGTTATAAAATGATATAAAATCACTTCATGGTGTATTTATTCTTAATCAAGAATATATGTTAATGTATTTTAAATCATACATTACAAGCCACATATTACAAATGCTAAAAATGGTCACATTTCTCTTTTTTTGTGTTATCAATTAGCCTTTTGCAAGGTAACAGCTTAACTCCCTAGCTTAGCATTGTGTTCATTACTAAGAAAAGCTATTTGGATTAATTAGAATGTCTATTTTACACTTGAAATGAGCTTGCAACACACTTTGCTTCCATATTGTAACAGATATTCATTGAGGAATCCATTAGGAATTGACTGAATCATGAATCGTCTCTATCCACCTTAGTTTTTTGTAACGTGAGAGAAAGCTTTTTATTGTGAAAGTGAGACGATTCATAAGCAGCTATAAGTAAATAACTAGAATGGTACAACTTTGCAATACAAACCAGTGCGTTCATGATTATGATAATAGATTAAAATTCTATTATGATAAAAAACTGTTTGCAACATGAAGCAGCATAACTAGTCTTAGCCTCAGATGTCACGTCCACGGACCGTTGGCTGAACGTCTGATGCATACGGCACACAAAAGTGGAAACACTTCAGGAGTTTCGAAGTCGTCATCGGATTGGTTGAATTATACAGGATTTCCGTGAGACGTGTGTGTCGCGTTCTTTTAACGTTCCGCCTGGAAACAAAGATGCCGTGGCGACAAAGCCCCTCACGAAAGAAGAAAGCAGTCGTGATTACAACTGTGACAACGAGCGCTTATCAGGATCAACTAAATGCTGGATTTTCAAAAGTATGTGAAATACTTAAAGTTCGCGGCATAGAATGTTTAAAATACGTCCGAGAGTTTTACACACCGGTCTGTTATTGTCAGGGTTGCCAGGTTTTCACAACAAAACCCACCTAATTGCTACTCAAAACTTGCCCAAAACTAGCCCAAACACGTTTTGAGGGGGGTCCCTGTTAAAAATCGCGTTCTGGGGGGGTAAAATACACGTTTTTTTGGCAGAGCTCCCGGGTAAAATTAGCATTGGTGTTGCTTCAACCCATGGACATGAAAAACAACCCACGGCAACAGTGTTAAAGTAGCCTAATTCCGCTGGAAAACCGCGGACTTGGCAACACTGGTTATTGTGGCGACATTTCCACGCCCCGAAACGTGACGCTGAACGAAATGAACCGTGATTGGTTGTTTGACTTGTCGGTCAAATGGCCTCATGGGCGGGCTTTGGCCAATGAAAGCTGCCATGAATTCCAGACCTTCAGCCATCAGTCGAAAGGTCTGGCTACGTGAGACTACAGCATAACAGACTGTCAACATAGGCTCATTTGAAAAGCATGTCTCTACCAAACTTTTTGCAAGACTATGCAAAAATAGAGCATTAACCGTTTAGCAACACTTACCGGACATTTTATTTCCAAACTTCTGTGATACAGTAAACAGTATAATATTTTTGGCAGAAATGCCGCCACAGGCGTGATTTTTTTCTAATTAGCCTGGGTATGTTTTTGCATAGCTTAAATAACTGGAAGCAGCTAACACCAGAAGGTTTGCACATTCTGGTTAAAAATAGCTGCTCCAGCCCTTATGTTAAAAATAAGGTGGTTATGACAAATGTTTGTCATAATAGAAGTGCTTGTCAGAGCCGATGGCCTCATGGGCAGCATTTCAGCATTTTGACACAGTGCAGTTGCGCTTTGAGTGACCAGTATTTGAATCCTGGCTTGTCCCACTTCACTTCCTTTCCACTTTTCAACTGTACTGTCCAAAAAAACTAAAAAACATGTAAGATATGCTGCTGCAGTAGGAAACCATAAATACCACAGCAGGTCTAGACAGGTGGTGCTGGGGGAGGTGGAGGGTTTCAGAGGAACTGATGCACTGCAGGACCAGCTTACAGCAAACATTGAATGAGACTATTTAAATGTTGAGCAAGCAATTTCATTGACTACAGAATCAGGCCAATAAGCTTATGCCATGTAGGAAAAGATGTGATTGCTAGAAGACTGCAAAGGACCTATCAGCTTGTGTCATCTAGAGTCTCATGATCAAACTAAATATTTAGATGAAGACACAACTTTTATTTGGAATATCATGCCCTATGGACCATCAAAATTAAACCTGACATTCATAACGAAAATATTGTGTTTTATTTGTTTCAACTTGGTTTTCCAAACACTCCCTCTGTCTGCAGCTGGTTGGTCAAACTCTGGCTGCTCAAACAAACAGCAATTATTAGAAAAAAATCTGTGTATCATTTGTTCATTCGTTTTTTGATTTGATATTGAAAGTAGAAAAATTAGAAAACGGCTCCTTTTCCTTTTCCGAGCTTAGACAGAGCTTTCTTCTGTGTAGATATAAATTCTATTCTTTACATCTTCTGGGCATGGCAGGGTATATGACGGCTGTCATAAGCCTACCCTGCTCACCCAGCAAGTCGGTTTGTTTAATTAAATAATTAATTTGTTTCAAAATAAATATTTTAAACACTAAGACAAAAATGAAATAATAATAAATCAGCTTGTGTATATATAGGCCTTTCTTGAAAAAAAGATTTTTCTACTTTCAATATTAAATCAAAAAACGAATGAACGAATGATACACGGATTAGAAAATACCACACAGTCCTAGTTTTTACTTTTTCTGCAGAAATCAACTTACAATTGGCATACATATACTTTCTAGGACAGGAGAAAGTATTTTAACATCGAAAAATTGTACACATCCCCTTTAAATAAAGCATTATACATTTTGTCCGAGTAGGAAAGCAGAGGATTACGGGAAATGAGCACATTTCTGTAAGGGCCTGAACAGTCCGGTATAAGTTTAAGGCTACCGTTGCTGCTACCGTAGGGAACTGTGTCTATCCAGAGTCCAGAGAAGAGAGGAAGACAGTGGGAGAGCGAGAGAGGCCAATCCCCCTCCTGGGGCGACTGGCCATGCTGTAATAATGAGCCCTGGAGAGCAAGACAGTCTGTGCCACAAACCAGCCATGCCCACAGGTACTGACCATAATAACTGCCCCTGGGAACGCTGAGAGAGAGAAAGCACACAAGTAATAACCAAGTCTCTTTTCTCGTTCTCCTACAAACAGCATCCTCCAAAAAAGTGCTGTGCCCAAAACACATTGTCTACTGGATTCTCTGTCCTGTAATTGAAGTGAATGTCATACACTGTAGAGAGACAGAATAAGTGCCGCTGAGATTTGATCATTTCAGATAATAGATTTCCCCTGCACAAACAGGTGGAGGCTAGCAGCGAGCGGGAGGAGGCACCAGAGGTTGCCGGTGTTGCGGAGGGGAACGATAAAGACGCGGCACAATCATCCGAGAGTGCACTTAACCAAAACTAATCGATTAGAGAGACCTCAATACACGGCCGTCAGAGAGCCCATCTGTCAAATCACATCAGCCCCCGCGCCGATCCCATCCGCATCACCACTTATCAGCATGATACCAGCGTGTGTGTGTGTGTGTGTGTGTGTGTGTGTGTGTGTGCGTGTGTGTGGCGGGAAAGCCCTTTTGATATGGCTCACCAGGACACTTCATTAAGATCTGACAGCTTGGTTAACGCTCTGCTCTCGGAGAGGCGCATCTTCAGGTTACACACACACACACACACACACACAGAGGAAATCTTAGTACGCTGCCTACATATGGCAGCCTTTAAGGCATCATAAGCATGCTCACAACATGATGGCTGATCCAAAAGGTAGGCCGCAACATTACTGTCTATTGTGAATTTTGTTCACAGTTTTAATATTAAAAACTTCAATTTACAACATAGTGTTATTTTAGTGTCAGTGATATAGTTTTTGTAACATTTTTTTAATATTATGTTTTTATTTAAAGTTTTAGTAATTCTGTTGCTTTTGTCTTTATTTGTCTATATAGTTTTTATTCAGTTGTATTTATTAGTTTTAGTTATTTTAGTAGTTCAAGTGATACTAAATGAAAAATAAAATGAAGCTACAGTAAATTAACAAAGTAAGTTTAAGTGTCAAGTAACAAGAAATATTTATTTATTCATTTATTTTTATGGTTTAGTTTTATTTTAAGTTAATATACTGTATAATGACCACAATAACTACAGATACATTTCAATTTAAGTGCAATATTTAGTGGTGCTTTTCTTGGCATATGCTGATATACTATTCAGAAGCCATGCAGTCCTAAAATGCATTGCGATAAGCTCAGTAAAACAAATAAAATAAAATAAAATAAAATATGGATGCAAAAGTGGATGAAGAGAGAAAGAAAAACACATTTATATTAAGTTATATGAAATAACTACTAAATAATTGTTTGGTTAAGTGCACTTATTTTCTAATATGCATTGCAACAAGCTCAAAAAAAGCAAGGCAGCTTGCATTTCTTGCTTTTTTGAGCTTGTTGCAAAACGCTTTGAGAATCAATATTTATTAAAATATTACATAACTATTGTACTAACATTTAAAATAATCATTTGATACAGTGTACTGACTGTGTGTACATACATGTTTTTATATTGTACTTCTATTTAAAAAAAAATACCACCTGCTCTCTAACTGTAACAGCAAAAGTTTTTTTTTTTTTACACTATACAACTAAATACATACAGTAGTAGTTATAAATTCTGCCTAATATACATTAGGACCAACTGTTGATTATAAATCATTCTAAACCAGAAAAGTATTAAAACATACTTTGTATGTTGTGTATGTAATTTTTTTAATGCTCAACAGCATGCTAATGGCAAACTACAGACACTTATAGTGAGTCACGTCTTGTGCTTCATACGGAGTGTTATATGCACAACACACTAAGTTGCTACCTGTGTAAAGTGCTCAAAATCAGATGTAGACTATGTAGACAGTAGACAACAAGGCAGTTCGCTGGGTTTTGGAACGGAGCCACGCAGTAGGTGGAGGGGTTGATCCATACCATACAGCAAAGTCCCATTAAACATCTCCACAACAAACACCATCAGATAATTAAAGTGAGCAAGAGAGAGAGAGAGAGAGAGACTGAATTGTTTGTTTTCTTAAAAAAATAAAAATAAAAATAACACTAGCTTGCTCTATTCTTTTTCTATCTGTTTTCTTTTTATGTACTATATAATAACAAAAAAAACCTTGCTACGTGTACTGTGTTTAAGGGATAATTCACCCAAAAATGAAAATGTGATGTTTATCTGCTTACCACCAGGGCATCCACGGTGTAGGTGACTTTGTTTCTTCAGTAGAACACAAATTATGATTTTTAAGTCCAGCCGTTGCAATCTATAATTTAGTATTTTTGGTTATTGCTACAAATATACCCCCGAGACTTAAAACTGGTTTTGTGCTCCAGGGTCACAATTATATTATAGAGTGACTAAAGCACAAATTTAGTTTCGTAACCAATGATTATAAACTTTTCATTGATCAACCTTTCAAATTATGGATTTTAAAATAAGCAAATAAACAAACAAACAAATGCAGTGTTAGGGTAACACGTTACGACCCGGTTTCATAGACATGGCTTAGCCTAAACCAGGATTAGGCCAGAGTTCAATTAGGACATTTAAGTCATTTTTATAAACATGCCTTAGAAAAAAGCATTACTGGTGAGCATCTTAAGACAAAACAAATGCACTGATATATTTTAAGATCAGTCAGTGCAAGTTTCTTTAAATTGAAACAGCTCAGATTTACATTTTAGTCTAAGACTAGGCTTAAGCCTTGTCTGTGAAACCGGGGGTACAAGTTTTAAAGTTAGACTTACAAGTATTAAGTAAGTACTAAGTACTTTCCATTTGTAGTCCATTACAGATTACATGATGAAAACTATAGTCAGTAACAGTCTAGGTTACTCATTTTAGGTAATATTTTCTGACTACTTTTTAGATTACTTTTAGATTAAGGGCCAGATTTACTATCAGCTTGCGTCAGCGCAAACCCTCATTTGGCATTAAAAAGCTACTGTCAGGATTTACTAAACACGCGCTGAAAAGGCGTGAACACAGTTATTTTTGCGACTCACGCTATTGAATATGCATTTGTAGGAGTTTCCCTTTCGATCTGTAAATTTATGGGAGTAGAGTATTTAAACGAATAAAAAAAAAAGCATGTCTTAAAGCAGGCAGTGATTCTTGGTAGATTGCACTGGTCATTATGGAAATTAGATGTTCTTTAATACGCGCATTGTCAGTAAATCACACGCATAATTTTTCCCTGCCATCGGCGCTTTTATGGAATTGCGCACTAATGGTAATTTGCCCTGTTTAGTAAAATAAAGTTTTTATCAAACTTATTTTAAACTTACCATTAAATGTACCATATTGACATAAGAGCAAAGAGAAATAAAATATTCAATTTTTATATCAACATGATAAAATACATTAAACATTACTTTACCCTAGGGTTTCCCAAACTGGGTTTAATGTAAGAACTGCAGTGGGTTTGTGAGTTGATTAAAAATATCGAATAATTAATTACATCATATAAATGGAATATAACTTATTTAAACACTTGAACATTTAATTTATTTACCTGCATGTCAATGTGACCATTAAGCGACATCTAACTAAATATGCGGAGGTGTTGCTAAATCATTTGAAATATTAACTTCAGAGGTATTTCAAGTAAATATTTAATGTCAAAGGGGTTTGGCTGTTTTGGAATCCATGCATTATATGAACAAAATATGTGATGAAAAGTGTTTTCTATAATTTAGTATTTTTGGTTATTGCTACAAATATACCCCCGAGACTTAAAACTGGTTTTGTGCTCCAGGGTCACAATTATATTATAGAGTGACTAAAGCACAAATTTAGTTTTGTAACCAATGATTATAAACTTTTCATTGATCAACCTTTCAAATTATGGATTTTAAAATAAGCAAATAAACAAACAAACAAATGCAGTGTTAGGGTAACACGTTACGACCCGGTTTCATAGACATGGCTTAGCCTAAACCAGGATTAGGCCATAGTTCAATTAGGACATTTAAGTCATTTTTATAAACATGCCTTAGAAAAAAGCATTACTGGTGAGCATCTTAAGACAAAACAAATGCACTGATATATTTTAAGATCAGTCAGTGCAAGTTTCTTTAAATTGAAACAGCTCAGATTTACATTTTAGTCTAAGACTAGGCTTAAGCCTTGTCTGTGAAACCGGGGGCACAAGTTTTAAAGTTAGACTTACAAGTATTAAGTAAGTACTAAGTACTTTCCATTTGTAGTCCATTACAGATTACATGATGAAAACTATAGTCAGTAACAGTCTAGGTTACTCATTTTAGGTAATATTTTCTGACTACTTTTTAGATTACTTTTAGATTAAGGGCCAGATTTACTATCAGTTTGCGTCAGCGCAAACCCTCATTTGGCATTAAAAAGCTACTTTGAGGATTTACTAAACACGCGCTGAAAAGGCGTGAACACAGTTATTTTTTCCGACTCACGCTATTGAATATGCATTTGTAGGAGTTTCCCTTTCGATCTGTAAATTTATGGGAGTAGAGTATTTAAACGAATAAAAAAAAAAGCATGTCTTAAAGCAGGCAGTGATTCTTGGTAGATTGCACTGGTCATTATGGAAATTAGATGTTCTTTAATACGCGCATTGTCAGTAAATCACACGCATAATTTTTCCCTGCCATCGGCGCTTTTATGGAATTGCGCACTAATGGTAATTTGCCCTGTTTAGTAAAATACAGTTTTTATCAAACTTATTTTAAACTTACCATTAAATGTACCATATTGACATAAGAGCAAAGAGAAATAAAATATTCAATTTTTATATCAACATGATCAAATGCATTAAACATTACTTTACCCTAGGGTTTCCCAAACTGGGTTTAATGTATTCTGACCTTGAAGGGAAAATTCACCCCAAAAAATAGATTGTGTCTTCATTTATTCACCCTCATGTCATCGCGAAACTGACTTTCTTTCTTCTGTGGAATGTAACAAAAGATATTCATTTTTTGTCCATAAAATGAAAGTCAACGGCAAACCAAAACTTTACCAAAAAGTCAACGTTTGGTTACCATGATTCTTCAAAATATTTTCTTGGTTTGGAACGACCTGAAGGTAGGTAAATGATGACAGAATTTTCATTTTCATATATTTATATGTACCTAGCATTCACAATTTTTATCAGAAAAAATTACTTTTGTTAGCATAATAGCTGATTCAGTCATTTTAAATAATATTTTGGACTTATATTAAGCTAATGCAGGTAACATTGATTTTTATATATATATTTTTTTTTAGGTTACCTGACAAAACATTTTTCGTTTACATTTAAGGTCCTTGCATACTGAGTCTGAAATTTTCGTGTTCATTTTTTTTTCCGTATTCGTCCTATATCAAAATGCTTGCTACGGATGCGAAAACGCAGAATTTCGGCGGACGAACGTTTCGGATGTAATGTGTAAACGTGATTGACGCAACGTGAGGTCGTATTTATTTTTTAACGTGCGAAAATTTCGGACTCAGTGTGCAACGAACAGAATTTATTAAAGGGGTCATATGGTGCTGCTAAAAAGAACATTATTTGGTGTAATGAAATGTTTATGCGGTTTAAGGTTCAAAAACACATTATTTTCCACATACTGTACATGATTGTTTCTCCTCTATGCCGAATCAGCCATAATACTTTGGTTTATGGGAGTTTGTAAGCATGAGCAATACTTGCCTTAGCAAACCTCACTCACAATGACCCGTGTACTGTTTTCCTCCTCCACGTCTTTCAGGACAGCCAGTGTTTTGACAGCGCTGCTCACTTCTGCAGTTTGTGAGGACTCAGAGTCAGTGATGAGCGCTGGAGTGGACAGTGACTGCTCACTTTAAAGCCCGTCGCTTGTCTCCTGCTCTCAGAATCTCCTGCACAATGGAGGAAGACGGAGCGAGAAACGTCCGTCTGCTGCGCTTGATGGGCCGGGTTTGACGCATCTCAACACGCCTTTCCCCGCAGGTTCAGAAGGTCGCGACCCCGGCTGGTGCTGTCGCTCCTTACCCATCATGCTCTGTACTCGATGTGCCTGATGTTCTCTTCCTCACAGTTTGGCGGCTCGTGATGGGACAGGACAGCAGGGGGGTGGCTCTCAGGCCGAGGAAGTCATCAGAGTGGCAGGCCTGTCAGATCACGGAGGGCCGCAGGTCTGATCACCGGCCTGGCAGCCAAAGAGACAGCGAGCGCCGACTCTGCCGCTCTGACAGGGAATATGTTCACACAATTGGCAAGCTGGTGGCAACTGAGTGACTGAGACTTCAAGAGGCATCGCGTGAGGAGTATACAGGGCCTGAGAAACTGGGAAGAGCACGAGAGAGAGAGAGATAGACAGACAGAGAGAGAGAGAGGGGAACTCAAAATTTATTTTGTGTTGAAATCAAACCAGTCATATAGTTGGCTATTAAGCATGAGTGGCTTTTAAGTGACATACGATGCGCTGTTTGCATTTTAATTTCAGATTATAGTTATATTATTTTATTATATTAATGACAATTTAAATACTTAAATACTTTTAAGTCATCTTGAGAAAGGGTTAATATCATTGACTAAAATTAAAACCATTAACTGAAAAAAAAAAAATCCTTTTATTTCTGCTTCTTTCATTATTTTAAACTAAAACTAAAACCTAATAAAAACTATATGAACATATTTAATAATAATAGAATAATAATAATAATAAAACAAATGACAAAAACAGAGCAAAATTACTAAGATTTTAACTCAAATTAAAATGAAAACAAAATATAAAAATAAAATCTAATTCACCATTTTAGGTTACAAAGGTTACAAGGTTACAAAAGCATACGAATGATATTAAATGTACACAGTTTTGAGGCCCCAGGTCCCATGGTAAAGAATACGACTATTACGAATATTTATAGCGTACTCTTAAAACAAAAATATAATATTATAAAATAAAATAAAATAAATCAAACTTTCTATTTCAAAAGGCACACACAATAACACAGAATAGAAAACTTTCTTCATCAAGACATGTCATTGGGTGTTTAACCCTTTGATGCACAACATGGGTCTAAAGTGACCCGACTGAGTACATTTTTTTTCTATATCTTTGCAATAAATAAATTATTAATTATTTTTAAGTTTTCTTTCTTACTTTTTAAATAAAAATAGTTTTTGTGTCACTACCCTTCTAAAGCACAACATGGGTCTAAAATGACCCGTATTCATTTCCTATGTTATTTCAGTTATGGATGTTTCTTTGCTGAATCTCAAAAAAAAAAAAAAGTTTTTCTATCATTTATTATTCCAGATAGTCTTTAAATATGTTGCTTTTGACTTCCACAAATCATTGTTTATTTTTCCTTCCTTACATTATAAACAAACACCGTTTTTGTATTTCTACATCAATTTTACACACATGGGTCTAAATGACTCGTATAGAAACCTTTGATATTTGCTATTTTTTTTGCAAGTAGGAACATATTTACTGCAGAAAACGATTCACCTGCCACACATTTCACAACATGGCTGCTTTTGTATAATCTATGCATTTAGTCTTATTTTATAATTTATTACCACAGAAAATATTTGATATATTGTGAAAGATAAATGGATCTAATAATATTTGAATGTTAGGCTAAGGTTAAATCCTTTTATTTCTGCTTCTTTCATTATTTTAAACTAAAACTAAAACCTAATAAAAACTATATGAACATATTTAATAATAATAGAATAATAATAATAAAACAAATGACAAAAACAGAGCAAAATTACTAAGATTTTAACTCAAATTAAAATGAAAACAAAATATAAAAATAAAATCTAAT
>NW_015505854.1:648778-656278 GCF_001515645.1 Sinocyclocheilus grahami
ATGCATTTAGTCTTATTTTATAATTTATTACCACAGAAAATATTTGATATATTGTGAAAGATAAATGGATCTAATAATATTTGAATGTTAGGCTAAGGTTACCTTGACCTTGAAATTTATTACTAGTGAGAAAGAGAAACAAGTCCAATACTATTAGCTTGCTTGTTGTTGACATATTCTATTTTAGCTAGCTAATGTTAGCTAGGTCAACAAAATCAAAGTCAAAATAATACGTTATTATATACAAGTATATATCATTGCTGTCAGGCGGAAACCTCGTATCTCCACATTTCATCATTTTTATTTTTTGTCATAAAGCAATACTCTTGGTCACCCTTTATGTCTGTCAGTGTTTCTGAAAAGTAATGGTTTTGGATATACAAGGTTTCTGTCTGACAGTGACAATATATAATCAGTGTATACATGATCAACCGCTTGTTGTGCACTCTTTAATCTAGCATGTTAGTTTGGCTGATCGCAGACCTTCTAGATTAACGGCTGAAATGTTTGTAGAGATGCTGCATGATGAGGAAGATCAGGCCATTCTTAGTCTTGCATATAAACATATTTCAAGTGTTAAATGTGTTGGTCTAAATAACTGCTAAAATAATTATTTTAACAAAATGTCTTTATTCTTTTGTTTTATCTTGCTTGCATAGATGGGTCATTTTTGACCCGTGTGTTTAAACTTGATGTAGCAACAAAAAACCTAGGGAGGGGAAAAAATAATAATAATTTGTGGTAATTGTAAAAAGATATTTTTGAATAATCATGGATCATGAAATTTATAGATCAGGGGATATTAAATGCTGAAATAAACTGATTTCAAATGATAAAAAAAAGCCCAGCAAAGTAAGAGATAACATAGGACATTAATACGGGTCATTTTAGACCCATGTTGTGTATTAGAAGGGGTTGTGCATCATAGCTTGTGCATCAAAGGGTTAAAAAGGAAAAACTTAAAGGGATAGTTCACCCAAAAATGAAAATGTGATGTTTATCTGCTTACCCCCAGGGCATCCAAGATGTAGGTGACTTTGTTTCTTCAGTAGAACACAAACGAAGATTTTTAACTCAAACCGTTGCAGTCTGTCAGTCTTATAATGGAAGTGAATGGGAATCACGGCTTTGAGAGTAAAAAAAACATACACAGACAAAACCAAATTAAACCCTGCGGCTCGTGACGATACACTGATGTGTAAAGACACTAAACAATCGGTCTGTGCAAGAAACTGAACAGTATTTATATCGTTTTTTACCTCTGATTCACCGCAATGTCCGAACTGTCCTGAGCATCCTGTCCATCAGCTGGACTTATAAGTGCATTACCGCCACCTATCTCTCAAATGGACCATTGACACTATCTACGATCTCAATTAGGAGTGTCAATGGTTTCCTCTATGCAATTTATTGCCATTAACAAGTAACTTGCAATCCAATAAATGTCAGTGTGGCTTTCAGTTAATTAAAGGAATAGATATTATATAGTAATGCAGGGTGGCACTTAGATCCCAATTGCCACAGAATGCAATTTACAGTCTGAGCTTTATTTGAAGGGAACCACAAATAATGACCATTAAGCTGTCAGCCAATGGACAGGAGATCACATTAATGAAATTAGATAAGGCGAGCGTTGATCTACACAGCCATCCCGCTAAAGAGACGAAGAGCCCGGAAAAAAAGGGTCAGGACCAATTAACTAACAAAACAATGCAGGGCTCTGGCGCTGTCCACACGCAGCGTGAGAGAGATTTCTGTGCGACGGCGGTTACGTGAATGTGTGGAGACGTCTGTGAGTCTGTGCTGTGTTTGCTTGTGTGATGATTTGACTTTCTGGACCTCTGTGTGTCACTTTAACCTTCATGACAAAGAGAATCCCGACTCCTTTCATTCACATGCAGCTGTACAGATTTAGATACAAACATCTTCCTGTTAGAAACCGTTCTGTCATCATGTCATTTCGAAGCCATGCGGCTGTCTTTCTTCGGTGGAACAGCAAGGAAAATCTGAAGCCTGAGCAGCGTTTGAATGCCTTCAAAAAGGACTAAAATGGCATAGAAACAGAATAAACGTTGTCCATACATCATATAATTTATGCATAAATTACCATTCAAAAGTTTGAAGTAATTAGGACTTTTAAATGTTTTTAAAAGAAGTCTCTTCTGCTCACTAAGGCTGAATTTATTTGATTAAAATACAGTAAAAAAAACATATGTTGTGAAATATTATTACAATTTTAAATAACTGTCTTCTATTTTAATATATTTTAAAATATAATTTATTTCTATAATTTAAAGCTGAATTTTCAGCATCATTACTCCAGTCTTCAGTGGCATGTGGTCCTTCAGAAATCATTCTTATACGCTGATTTGCTGCTAAAAAAACAAACAAACAACAATAACAACACTGATTATTATCAATGTTGAAAATAGTTGTGCTGCTTCATGTGTTTTGTTGGAACCATATCTTTTTATCTTTGTTAAATATATCATTCAAAAGAACGGTATTTATTTGAAATAGACACATATATTTTTTTTATATTATAACTGTCTTTTTTGTCATGTTTGATCAATTTAACACATACTTGCTAAATAAAATTAATTTAAAGCCCATACATCATATAATTTATGCATAAATTACCATTCAAAAGTTTGAAGTAATTAGGACTTTTAAATGTTTTTAAAAGAAGTCTCTTCTGCTCACTAAGGCTGAATTTATTTGATTAAAATACAGTTAAAAAAAACATATGTTGTGAAATATTATTACAATTTTAAATAACTGTCTTCTATTTTAATATATTTTAAAATATAATTTATTTCTATAATTTAAAGCTGAATTTTCAGCATCATTACTCCAGTCTTCAGTGGCATGTGGTCCTTCAGAAATCATTCTTATACGCTGATTTGCTGCTAAAAAAACAAACAAACAACAATAACAACACTGATTATTATCAATGTTGAAAATAGTTGTGCTGCTTCATGTGTTTTGTTGGAACCATATCTTTTTATCTTTGTTAAATATATCATTCAAAAGAACGGTATTTATTTGAAATAGACACATATATTTTTTTTATATTATAACTGTCTTTTTTGTCATGTTTGATCAATTTAACACATACTTGCTAAATAAAATTAATTTAAAGCAATAATAATAATAATCAACAAACATAAAAAATATGACTGACCCCAAACTTATTCTGATCAAATGACCAAAATTGACAAACAGACCAAAATGTAAGTTGTTATTCAGAAACTTCCTGTCTGTTGTACTGCTCAAATCTCACCTACACTTGCACATATTCAAACTTATTGTGTCACATTTGCAAACACCATTGGTTCTTAAGTATCTAAGGGGGCTTTAGATACTTAAGAGCCAATGGTGTTTATGTACGGAATATATAAATGATGTCCACACGGAGACGCGTATAGCTGTATACGCATACATTTTGTATCGTATAGGCGTTTCGTCCAGACGGATCCGGCGTTTTGGGAGAGTGAAACCGATATTTTTTTAAATCGGGTCCCAGAGTGGATAAATCTGAAAACGCCGCCCTTACGTTTTCGTGTGGACAGCGAATCCATATATTTTCTGTATATTTTTCTGCCACATACTGGTCTGGCATGTATACTACATCGTTTTGTGTCGGTTTTGTGGTTTCGTGTGGACGCAGATATTTCTTGAGACGAGGGGGAAAAAAAGATCGGATAGGGAAAGCTCTGGCTTTGTGTGGACGTAGCCTTATTATCTTGTCAGATATGGACAATATTTTCATATTCCTATGGTGCTTCTTTGGTCTCTTTTGGAGATAGTCTCTGGCCATTATGCTTTACATGGAAAAGAGCAGCGTGAACACTCTATGAAATACCTCCTTTTGTGTTTCACAGAATTAAGTAAGTCGAATGCTTTTAAGCAACATCAGGGCGTGGAAATACTTTTTTTTTTTTGGCCGTTCCTTTCCAGCCATTTAAATGCCACATAGCCTCCATGTTTATGTGAAACAAGTCCAGGAAGTTAGCGGTTGTGTTGAAACGACCCTGACACTAAAGCACACACGCCGGGCTGCAGAGGTTCATGCAGTACTGTCTGCCCTCATGAGTGTGTACACAGCCTTTTTATTCCTGTGTATGTGCCCCCCGGCAGAATGCCATGGCTGGCACTAAATTAGTGATTAGGGACCCTCTCCTCCCTCTCCCGCCTCTCTCCAGAGACGCCCCCAGACTGGACAGCTGGATGCATCAAGAACTGTCACCTTGTCAGGGAAAGTTTTCTCTCTGTCCGCCAAAACTTTCGTCAGTCCGTCAGCCGGTCGTGAGGGGCCGCGTGCTGCTTCCAGTGAAAGAGCGGTCGTGATGGATGCGGGGCGAGAGGGGGGCCGGATCCGGAGCGGATGACATTTCTGACGGCTCCCCCTCAAATGAGCGTCTCTGCTGCTGTCAGTGCAAGCCTCGCCCCCCGGCAATGACTGTCAAGCGACATGCTCACAGCCGCACGGAGAGGTAGCCTATCATGGAGACACGGACGTGGGCCACACACACACACACACACATGCTTTAACCCTGATGAAGCAGTGTTTTATCTGAAGCACTTTCACAGGGTGTTAAATCCACACTTCTCTGCTCCAACGTTTGCCTTTTGTCTTGATAAACGGCCACAATGACATTTGCATCTACTGTGAAGATATTCCCTCCATTCGTATGAAGTTCAAGAGTGAGGCTGGCAGCTAAAAATTTGTGCGTGCATGGGGAAAAGTGTGGGGTAAAAAGTCTAAACTCAACATTCAGCATAAAGGGACATTTTGAGACGTGTTGAAGGTTTAACTGTAACTTAAAGGGACACTTCACCCCCCCCCCCCCCCCCCCTAAAATAAAAAAGCATTATTTACTCAGTCTCATGTCATGTATGACTTAGGGGAGACTGGGGCTGGTTGTAACGCGGGTTGGTTGTAACACTTTCAATTTCTCAAATAAGAAACAAGTTACAAATCACTTAATTCACTTCACACATATTCAGTTTAGTCCTTATTCCACATGTGAGGAAGTAGAGCCCTGTGGCAGACACAGCAGATTTTAGAAGAGAAAAACTAATTTTAGTAAATTTTTTTACTTCATTAATTTTTGTGATGGCAGTCCCTGCTTCGTAGTTAAACTCATCAAAGTTAAACAGCAAGACTCGGGTCAGTTGTAACATAAAGACTCGGGTCAGTTGTAACATAAAGACTCGGGTCAGTTGTAACAGCAAGACTCGGGGCAGTTGTAACATCAAGACTCGGATCTGTTGTAACAGCAAGACTCGGGTCAGCTGTAACAGCAAGACTCAGGGTCAGTTGTAACATCAAGACTTGTGTCAGTTGTAACAGCAAGACTCAGGGTCAGTTGTAACATCAAGACTTGTGTCAGTTGTAACAGCAAGACTCAGGGTCAGTTGTAACATCAAGACTTGTGTCAGTTGTAACAGCAAGACTCAGGGTCAGTTGTAACAGTTAAACAGCAAGACTCGGGTCAGTTGTAACATAAAGACTCGGGTCAGTTGTAACATAAAGACTCGGGTCAGTTGTAACAGCAAGACTCGGGTCAGTTGTAACATCAAGACTCGGATCTGTTGTAACAGCAAGACTCGGGTCAGCTGTAACAGCAAGACTCAGGGTCAGTTGTAACATCAAGACTTGTGTCAGTTGTAACAGCAAGACTCAGGGTCAGTTGTAACATCAAGACTCGTGTCAATTGTAACAGCAAGACTCAGGTCAGTTGTAACATCAAGACTCAGGTCAGTTGTAACAGCAAGACTCGGGGTCAGTTGTAACAGCAAGACTTGGGTGAGCTGTAACAGCAAGACTCAGGGTCAGTTGTAACAGCAAGACTCAGGGTCAGTTGTAACAGCAAGACTCAGGGTCAGTTGTAACAGCAAGACTCAGGGTCAGTTGTAACAGCAAGACTCAGGGTCAGTTGTAACAGCAAGACTCAGGGTCAGTTGTAACAGCAAGACTCAGGGTCAGTTGTAACAGCAAGACTCAGGGTCAGTTGTAACAGCAAGACTCAGGGTCAGTTGTAACAGCAAGACTCAGGGTCAGTTGTAACAGCAAGACTCAGGGTCAGTTGTAACAGCAAGACTCAGGGTCAGTTGTAACAGCAAGACTCAGGGTCAGTTGTAACAGCAAGACTCAGGGTCAGTTGTAACAGCAAGACTCAGGGTCAGTTGTAACAGCAAGACTCAGGGTCAGTTGTAACAGCAAGACTCGGGTCAGCTGTAACAGCAAGACTCAGGGTCAGTTGTAACAGCAAGACTCAGGGTCAGTTGTAACAGCAAGACTCAGGTCAGTTGTAACAGCAAGACTCGGGTCAGCTGTAACAGCAAGACTCGGGTCAGTTGTAACAGCAATACTCTGGGTTAGTTGTAACAGCAAGACTCGGGTCAGTTGTAACATAAATGAAACATGTTATAACTTTTTTGTTTTATGTTTTCTTTGAATTTCAGTATGCCTAGGTCTTGAGAAACCGAGGGGCGTCTCTAAATGTTCAAGTCTTTAAGCTAAATTTTATTATGACCAATTACTATGTGTGACATTAACAAACATGCTTAAACACACAGACATGCACATTATTCAGTTTTATTATCATGATGAACACACACACACACACAAACACACACCAATTATGTTGAAAAGTCAGTGTTGAATAAAACGCTTTTAAAATCCTTTTTTTGTCATAATCCTTGTTGCATAATGTTACATCTCACCCCGTTGGATATCATAATGTTACATCTCACCCCAGGGAAGTTACAACTAACCCGAATTATAGGGTATTGTAACATTTCATTCCTCGTGTTGGAAATTAAACCATGCATTTTCTGTGTGTGCTGCAAAGATAACAGCATTTAATAGCAGGCACTTACAACTAGTTTTAATCACATTTTAAATGCACTGGCTTAAAATAACTCCAAGATACAGACATAAATGTAAAAAATGTTACAACCATCCCTGGTCTCCCCTATATTTATTGATTTTTTTTGTGTGTGTGTGTTTGGAACAAACAGCCAAAAGAAAGATATTCTGAAAAAGTATTTTTTGGACACACAATGGAAGTCAATGGTAACCAAACTGTTTGGTTGCCAACATTCTTTAAAATGTCTTCTTATATCTTCTGCAGAAGAGAGAAGCTCGTACAGGTTTGGAATGACCATAATGTGAATAAATGATAACAGAAATGTCAAAAGGAAATAAGTCAAAATCTCACCCTCTTAGCTTTCCAAAAGCATATGACTTCTTGTCTTCCGTTGAACACAAAAGATGACATTTTTAATAATGTGCTAGAATGTTTGACTGGAAAACTATTATTGAATAATGACTTAAAGAGATAATCCACCTACAAATCTAAATTCTATGATCATTTCCTTACCCTCGTGTCGTTCCAAACCTGTACGACTTTCTTCTACGGAACACAATTTTTGAAGAATGTTGGTAATCAAATCCAATTTTGGTGCCCATTGTCCATTTCTCAAAATATC
>NW_015505854.1:659145-673017 GCF_001515645.1 Sinocyclocheilus grahami
ACACACACACACACACACACACTCTCACACTCTCTCACACACTCACTCTCACTCCCTCACACACACACTCTCTCACTCACTCACTCACACACACACTCACTCACTCACTCACTCACTCACTCACTCACTCACTCACTCACTCACTCACTCACTCACTCACTCACTCACTCACTCACTCACTCACTCACTCACTCACTCACTCACTCACTCACTCACTCACTCACTCACTCACTCACTCACTCACTCACTCACTCACTCACTCACTCACTCACTCACTCACTCACTCACTCACTCACTCACTCACTCACTCACTCACTCACTCACTCACTCACTCACTCACTCACTCACTCACTCACTCACTCACTCACTCACTCACTCACTCACTCACTCACTCACTCACTCACTCACTCACTCACTCACTCACTCACTCACTCACTCACTCACTCACTCACTCACTCACTCACTCACTCACTCACTCACTCACTCACTCACTCACTCACTCACTCACTCACTCACTCACTCACTCACTCACTCACTCACTCACTCACTCACTCACTCACTCACTCACTCACTCACTCACTCACTCACTCACTCACTCACTCACTCACTCACTCACTCACTCACTCACTCACTCACTCACTCACTCACTCACTCACTCACTCACTCACTCACTCACTCACTCACTCACTCACTCACTCACTCACTCACTCACTCACTCACTCACTCACTCACTCACTCACTCACTCACTCACTCACTCACTCACTCACTCACTCACTCACTCACTCACTCACTCACTCACTCACTCACTCACTCACTCACTCACTCACTCACTCACTCACTCACTCACTCACTCACTCACTCACTCACTCACTCACTCACTCACTCACTCACTCACTCACTCACTCACTCACTCACTCACTCACTCACTCACTCACTCACTCACTCACTCACTCACTCACTCACTCACTCACTCACTCACTCACTCACTCACTCACTCACTCACTCACTCACTCACTCACTCACTCACTCACTCACTCACTCACTCACTCACTCACTCACTCACTCACTCACTCACTCACTCACTCACTCACTCACTCACTCACTCACTCACTCACTCACTCACTCACTCACTCACTCACTCACTCACTCACTCACTCACTCACTCACTCACTCACTCACTCACTCACTCACTCACTCACTCACTCACTCACTCACTCACTCACTCACTCACTCACTCACTCACTCACTCACTCACTCACTCACTCACTCACTCACTCACTCACTCACTCACTCACTCACTCACTCACTCACTCACTCACTCACTCACTCACTCACTCACTCACTCACTCACTCACTCACTCACTCACTCACTCACTCACTCACTCACTCACTCACTCACTCACTCACTCACTCACTCACTCACTCACTCACTCACTCACTCACTCACTCACTCACTCACTCACTCACTCACTCACTCACTCACTCACTCACTCACTCACTCACTCACTCACTCACTCACTCACTCACTCACTCACTCACTCACTCACTCACTCACTCACTCACTCACTCACTCACTCACTCACTCACTCACTCACTCACTCACTCACTCACTCACTCACTCACTCACTCACTCACTCACTCACTCACTCACTCACTCACACACACACACACACACATATTCTCTCACTCACTCACTCACTCACACACACACACGCACATTCTCTCACTCACTCACTCACTTTGTTTATTTTTATTTATTGGATGTTTATGACTAACTTATTTATATGTTGTTCTTTCTTTCTTTAGACTTAAACTTAATATTAAACAATTCAATGTAATGTAATTGAATAATAATGCTATTAACTACTAATGTTGTTTTATTATAAATAGGCCTATATCGATTTACATGTATTTTTTTGGAAAAAATGCTTAAAAATCGCCTATTAAAAAACAAACATATTTTAGGATCTTATTAATGATTTATTCTGAATTGCTCTCTATGCTGTCATAACTGAGTGCAACTTTATAAGTATCCAGGTCACTCCTTTAGTCAACAGTTGACAGGTCAAGGCTCCTCTGTTTTCACTGAATTGTAAAGTGTGTGTGTGTGTTGCTGCAATGTAATACTGCCCTCCAGTGGCTGTTTACTGAACTAACACATGTTTTGTGAAATATAAAATATAAGGTCTATCCTATTTTCATTGTTTAGGAAATCATTTGCTGCTGACCTAAAGGAAGCATTAACATTGAAGGATCAAATGTAGATGACTGAAAAAGCAGAGTGACAGTATATACCCAATAAGGTTTTTTTGTTTTGTTTTTTTTATAAACATTTTCTAATTCTTGCATAGTTATAATGTAATGTCATGTCGTACCTGTAGTTGTAATTTCAATGTTTTACGCCACAGAACCATTTATAATTATAAAAAAAAAATTGTGAATCCAAAATTATAATTTAAAATTATGAAAAGGGAAATTGTGACCAGTTACAGGATATAAGATGTAAATTTTCTGTAGGTTCACATGTTGATGGTAAATAAAAAAGGGACTCTTTTCGATAGATAGATAGATAGATAGATAGATAGATAGATAGATAGATAGATAGATAGATAACAGTGTTTTCAACTATCATCAATTTCATTCATAATATCATCAAAGGAACAAACAGAAAGAAAGAAAAAAAACTACAGGGGATAACTTACAAGAAATTTCGGTAACACTTTATTTCGATAGTCCACTTTAGACATTCTATTAACAGTAAGTAACTTTTTAACTACATGTCTACTAGCAGTTAGTAGAGTATTAGTAGACTGTCTGCTTAATATCTTCTAACACTTTCTTTGTCAACTTATTCTACTAACCCTAAACCTACCCTAACAGTCTACTCTGAGAGTTAGTAGACATGTAGTTGCAAATTAATGATAATTAGTTGACATGTAGTTGACATGTAGTTACAAAGTTACTTGTAGTTAATAGAATGTCTAAAATGGACTATCGAAATAAAGTGTAACCGAAATTTCCATAAGAAGAGAATTCATAAGTTCTATACATATCCTATTTGCTTTTAAAGCTTCAATGTAATGTAGGCCTATTAGACTTTTTTTGTGTGTGTATATGGTATTCTTCATACATAATTATTAAATTAATTTAAATCCAATTAATTTTGCTCCAAACTCTTATTTTATACAACAAAAATATATAGCTTTGCCAGAGAATCGAAACTTTTTTGAAGTTTATACCCCTGCTGAAAAAAAGCAAGCAAAAACCATCACAGAATTTGTAATGGTTTTACTGGTTATAATGGGACCTGTATTAGTTTTACTGGAAACTGTAATAGACCCTGTGGGTCTCTACTGATAACTGGTCACCTTCTATTGGTGGCTTGTTCAAACCACTAAATCCTAGTGGAATATGTCCCTAAACACACTACAGAAAACCATTTTTTCATTAATGCATTTCTTTATTGTTATGTGGTTTTATTACATTATTTTGGCACAAATTAAATAAGGCACATTTACTGCAATGTTACACAAAAACTGTTCTGGAATCATACAAAAATAATTGCTCTCTAGTTCTTCAGATTGCCACAAAGAACCGTTACATTCAAGACAAATCAAATCACAAACCAGCTCGGTTTTATTTCATGGTCAATTTGTGTGAAGATATTTAATGACTTCCTGCCCAGCATTAATTCTATCCCCGCTAACACACGCCTGCAGCAGAAAATGCATTTACACCCACCGCTCAAAATGCAATCAATCAGGTTTCACGAGCTCAGCTCCTAAAACCAAACACACAGAACACTTGCAAGGGAATAAAGTGCATGATTTAAACAGAGCCGTGGGCCGTAATACTGCCCCCAGCTGAATTCTATACTTTTTCACAAACACAAACTTTTCACCATATGCTAAGACAATTGTACAATTATTTTGATGGACAGTTTAGAGAGGAGATTCATACCATGAAAGAAAATGTGTTCTACTAATGAAATAAATCAAAACAGGAAAGATTGAAAGACATTAAGAGGATGAAGAAAAAAAAAACTACCAACTATTAGAACAGCATCTAATCCTGTGAAAAAAGTTCCCATGACTTTGCCTACACACAGAGATGTTTAGTAAATGTAACAAAGTTAAGTTATGTAAGGAAACGTGAGGAAAACTCAAATCTTGTTACATCATTTTATCCGTAATTATCCCTTTTTCTAATGTGACATTCTGAAAATTAAAAAGTGCTCAAAAACATCCACGTTCTTTCTCTAGTTATTGTAAACGTCTCCCTTTAACCTACATGCATGCTATACATGACGAAAGTTTCCAAAGTCTCTTCACACACCTTAGATATTCACTTGCTTCACTGCTGTTTTTGTCCTTTCACCCACCAGTGTTGACACATGCTACCTTTTTCTATTTTGTGATTTAAGAGCATCATTTTTAAGTGGAATATTAAAAGCAACTTCCTCTTTCTGATTTCCACATACAGACCCTTAAAAGCTCTAAAACTGTTTCCATCTCATAAACCACAAGCATTAGAACATGTTAACCTTGAAAAACAATGACAGTTCTTGCATTTTCAGGTCAAAAAAGTTTAGATACTTTAACACGCAAATACAATAAAGAGCCGGATGAGGTGGCGGAACTGATTTAGCAATGATGGATTTATATTTAGTCTATTAAACCGGTTGCTTGAAGACCACCATCACAACACAACATTGTCCATCTCTGTGGTCTCCACATCACTTCCTCTGGACCGTGCGTCTTCCTCCTCCCCGTTGGGCTCCTGCAGCGAGCGCTGGGTCAGGTCCTGGCTGATGGTGTGGCAGCGGGTCAGGCTCCTGCTGTGGGCGTGAGGTGACTGCGGCCCGCTGCTGTCCACCGTCTCTCCTCTCGCCAGTCTGCGTCTGTCACGCTGACCCTCCACCGTCTGAGATCAACACGTCAATCAGCGGTCAGGCTAGCAGGAGTTTTAGTATTGCAGTACAGCAGACTTTTCACTAAACTAAACTAAACTAAACTACCAACATAACCTTGCTATTTAAAAACCAAATCATTTTTACATTTTATTATACAAATGGTCACTATGGTTGGAAATGATTATTGTGGCTTGGGAATTAAGTAAGGTTAGGTTAAGTTAAGTTAAGTTAAGTTAAGTTAGTACGCAAGTAAGATTATATTTATCGCTTGATGCGTTGTATTCTGATGATATTGGTGCGATATAAAGCCAGGTTTAAGTTTCCATCAGAATATCTCAGTTTCCCGAGTGGAGCTGTATGAACCGGTGTTTTCCTCCGGCCGCAGACCAGCGGGGAGATGAGAGTCACAGAGGTACGTTAAAACACATCTATACACTTTTCTTCATCGTCTTGTATGAATTGTTTTAATGTTACTTGCTCACTTTCCTAGTAAAGCTGTGCTAACCAGTATTTTCCTCCCGCAGTGCGCTGACAGACCGGCGGGGAGACTCGTGAAGATGAAATAAAGCAGTAAGAGAACATTAAATTATTAGGTCAACTTTAAAACACATGTAACCACCTTATTTGTTTTATACCAATGCTACCTGTAAGGTATAAATGCGTTTGGGTGAATAAATGTCTGTAAGAACATCGGATGGACTGTATTTGTGTCATTTTGTTAAGTTAATGCTTCAGCTACAGATGATGTGTTGCGCAATTGTTAATTGGGTTTCTTTCTTTAGTAATGGCATTCATTCTCACTACATAAGATACCTGTCTGTTATGTAGTGCACTGTTATACTGCATTACTGTGTAATATTTATGGTTTCTATAGCCGTGGCATCATTATGATGGTATGAAGAGATGGATTAATTCATGTAGGACACCACTGAAGGCCTAGGTGTAAAATGCACGGCCCGCCACTGATATAAATAAGTAAGACAGATATCTGGAGAATGGTACCTGGGGGTACCTGTTTCATAAAAGACGCTAAGAAAAGCGGGGATTAAAGTCCAAAACCTGACTTGAAATATGAGCTCCTCTAACACGGACCAATAGGAACGCATTGATATTACCGCTGACTCTCTCACATACAATTATTTGATGTTATCAGTCCAAAAATATACAGAAAATGCAACTTAAATAAATCAAATAAATAAAAATATAGGCTAGATGCGCATTCAGTTGAACAACAGATTCTAGCCATGCAGCCTTTCTCTCTGGTTTTATGACAGCAGAAACTTTGTTTATTAGTAGAACATTAAAACATTACAATATAAAATTGCTCTTTAAAGCATAAAAAACACTAAATTAAAAGTTAAAATAACTAAATTAAAAATGAAAATAAATAATATAAAACCGACTCTATTTTAACTGATAAGAGGAACACATTAACTCATTTGAGCTAGTAATTAGGGCTGTATTAGCTAGCTTACATTTGATTTACAGTTACTGCTGTCATAAAAATACACATGTAGGATTCAAATTTTACATGTGTCACATTTAATGTCCAACAACAAATATTTTAACAGAATGCATATTGTATTGTGATTGCACTCAGTCTGTTTAGTGCGCATGCGCGCAGCAGCGCTCGTTCACTCACAAGCCTCGCCCACTCCTGACAGCAAAATGGATATATTTGCATGACTTTCTAACATTTACAGATGGAAAATATACCTGCGACGTGTCAGTTATGCACTGAGGAAAACACAATGTCTCAAATGCATTAAACGGCACAAATATATTCGCTGTTTGCCATGCTGGATCGATTTGATCCATGATCGACATTAATGGCTGCTTAAAAATAAGCGTGCACATCAAATTATCCTGACTCATTGAACCTGGATCGAATTAGTGAGATTGCGTGAACTTAAATTGTCGTTTATGAAATCGCTTTAGTCCCGATTGATTTGTTAGGTTATTTCAAGTCAGGTTTCGGACTTTATTAATCCCCGCTTTTCTTAGCGTCTTTTATGAAACAGCCCCCTGGTCTAATACTCCTATGGTGGTCACAGCTCTGTTACGTTACATTAAGTTACGTTAAGTTAAGTTCACTTAAGTTAATACATAAGTAAGATTATACAAATGATCACTATGGTTTGAAATTATTATTGTGGCTTGGGAATTAAGTTAAGTTACTTTCAGTTAAGTTAAGTTAGTACGCAAGTAAATAAACAAACATATAAATAAGTAAGATAGATATCTGGAGAATGGTACCTGATCTAATACTCCAATGGGGGTCGCTGCTCTGTTCTGTTCAGTTCAGTTAAGTTAGTAAGTAAGATTATACAAATGGTCACTATGGTTGGAAATTATTATTATGGCTTGGGAATTAAGTTAAGTTACGTTATGTTCAGTTAAGTTAGGTTCAGTTAAGTTAGTACATAAGTAAATAAACAAACAGATAAATAAATAAGACCGATATCTGGAGAATGGTACCTGGTCTAATACTCCTATGGTGGTCGCTGCTCTGTCGGTCCTCTTCTGACTCCTGTTAAGAGCAAAAGCTTCTCATAAACAGCTTGAAATGATATTGAGGGAAATTAAATTTAGTCAGAAAGTGAATGATCACAATTAAAAAATTTGTTTTACTTTTAAGGAATTGTGCATCAAATTGCAATACAGTCATTTATGATATTACAAACGATTTCCATTTCAAATAAATGTTGTTCTTTGAACTTTCTCTATGCAGCACAATTGTTTTTTAACACTGATAATACTCAGAAATGTTTCTTGAGCATCAAATTACAATGATTTCTGGAGGATCATGTGACACTGAAGACTGGAGTAATGATGCTGAAAATTCAGATTTCATCAGAAATAAATGACATTTTTAAACATTCAAATACAATTACAATTGTAGTTGAAAATGCAATAATATTTTATTTTTTGCTGTGTTTTTGATCAAATAAATGTAGCCTTAATGACCAGAAGAGACTGGTCATTAAGGCTACAAAAAACATTACAAAATCTTTCTGATCTAAACTTTTGAACTGCAGAGAAGATATATTTTTTTCCTCAATGTTATGTTAATAAACAAGTCATTAATTGACAGTAAATGTACCTTTGTTTTGTGAGGTCTGCGTCTTTTCTGCCACTGCTGGGACTCTCATGTCGTTTAACTCTTTGAACTATTGATTATGTTGTTGGAGAAATAACAGAGTTCAGTTTAATTACACAACATAAATTCATAATGCAATGCATATCATATAATACTATGATCATCATAGCCTACTAGAGTGTTGAGATGAAATAAAAGTACAAATATCAAATATATGATTCTTACCCACAATGCCCTCTGTTCCTCTGGAGTGTGTTTTCACCGGATGAACGTCCGGAGCGTCAGCACAGGCTTTCTGCAGGAGTCTCTGAATCTCTGTATTCTGAGGAAACAGAAACATACAGACAAATCATTTATTTTTTCTTTCAAAATGTGGCACATCTTTTAACCCTATTGTTGTGTTGGGGTCAATTAGATTTTCAAACTGCTCAAAATACTGGTTAAACTACTTATTTCTTCTTGAGGTTTTGTGAATATGTTTCATTTAGGGTCATAAATGTCACTGCAAAGTTTCAACACACTGATGTGTTTTGGAAAGGCTGTACAGTTTGTCATGACTTTTGTGTTGGGGTCAAACTGACCCTCCAGTGGTTTCCCTGCAATTTGCCAAAAATCAACACTTTGACAAACACTAAAGAGTCAGGTAAAAAAACAACAAAAAAAGTAACTTGAAAAACATTGTACATATGAAATACTGTACATGAGAAAATGTGAAATTTAACTCAAAATTGAGATCTCATTATCTAGTTGAGTTTCACAGTAAAAAAAAGTGTCAAAGGTTGGTTTTGGTTGCTCGTTTTTGATCTTAATGACGACATTGTCACAGAAAAGAAAAGAAAAAATCAAGGAATGAAAAATAATTATTTGTGACTCACAAGGAAAAACAAGGATTGTTGTGAGTCTATTTAAAGCATAAATAAATGTGTATAAGGTTTGCAGCTGTAGCTGAGCGCGCGCACACACACACACACACCCACACCCACACACACAGACAGACACACACACACACACACACACACACACACACCCACACACACACACACAGACACACAGACACATATATATTTATATATATATGAAAAATCTATATAATGTAATATAGTACCTCAAGCAAAATGGTGGCTATCTCCAGATTTCCCTTCAGACAAGCAAGAATCAGCGGTGTGTTTCCATACTGATCTTTCTTGTTCAGTTTGGCATTACACTCCAGCAGAGCAGACACCACCTGTAACACACACACACACACACACACAGGCTCAAACTATTGATGTTAAAAAAAGAAACAGCTCAACCACTATATATATATATATATATATTAGTGCTGTCAATCGATTAAAAAAAATAACTAATTCATCACTTTTTTTCTGAAATTAATCGCAATTAATCGCACTTGACATTAAAGTAAAAAAATATATACTTTTATATTGTAATAAGTTGACATTCAATTTTCAAACAACATGAAGACAGTATAGTTTTAATATTTGTTTAATGTCATCTTTTTTTATGACTGAAGGCGAGTATCAATAGGCGCGTTTCCATTACAGATTTGCGCAAAACTTTGGTGATATTTTATAAATGTTAATAAAAAAGTATTGCGAAATGACGGCGTTTCCATTAGCCAATGTTATGCGACTAAAACGTAAACTTTTGCCTCTCGCGATAAGTCATGGCAACGGATTTTGGCTATATTTATTAAAAGGAGGCGTATGCGTGTATCTTTACAGAAGCAGCACGGAGAGTCGCTTCAGAAATGTGCGTTGCGCGGCTGGAATAAACACAAGCATCGACTAGAGTGGCCGCAATCAGCTAATCCCTAATATTTAACCACTGACTATTTGCAATGTTGACTATACTAACAGTATAATTGAGAGCTATCAATTTTAATATATATTAGACCTTAAAAAATAACAACAACTAATTTAAATGAACTTAAAACCATCTTCATCTTTTCAACCCATTATAATAAATATAATATTTACCTGTGCCCTTCAGCAAGTAGGAAGTATACAAAAGTTGAATAAAGTTATCAAACACTAAATTCTAAATTAAATAGAGACGAATCCTTAAAGCTACAAAGTTATTGCTTCTTCTGTTTTCATTTGTTCTTTGATTAACAGACATCACAGCAGATGGGTTATTTTGGCTGCTATTACTTTAAGAGATGCTGATGAACATGACGTGGATGTGACACGCATCGTTTTCTCTCACAACCTTTTATATATAATTGCGCTTTAATATGAGATGATATACAGCACGCCGGCGCATTTGTGCATGCAACCGAAGGGCACGTGCTACGAGCACAGTATAACAACTGACAGGACGGGAAAATTCATTTTTACTGATATATGGCCTGACAACATCTCATCTGACCGCAGTTTACTGATGAAGCTCCTCGGCACCTGTCCCGTTTCTGCACTCGTTTGCCTGGCGAGTGGAGTGCGCGACTGAAAAGTCTCCCGTTTGATGTGGTCATAAAGACGTTTTCCGACTAAATAAATGCAATTCTTGTCAAGAAAAAGAGACAGAAGCAGCAGCTGTGAGTGTGGTGGCTAACCCTAGCTCATATATATATATATATATATATATATATATATATATATATATATATATATATATATATGTGTGTGTGTGTATAAAATATTTTAAATAAAACATTATATATATAATAATATGTATTTTATTTATATTTTATACAAACTTTGGTGATATTTTATAAATGTTAATAAAAAAGTATTGCGAAATGACGGCGTTTCCATTAACCAATGTTATGCGACTAAAACGTAAACTTTTGCCTCTCGCGATAAGTCATGGCAACGGATTTTGGCTATATTTATTAAAAGGAGGCGTATGCGTGTATCTTTACAGAAGCAGCACGGAGAGTCGCTTCAGAAATGTGCGTTGCGCGGCTGGAATAAACACAAGCATCGACTAGAGTGGCCGCAATCAGCTAATCCCTAATATTTAACCACTGACTATTTGCAATGTTGACTATACTAACAGTATAATTGAGAGCTATCAATTTTAATATATATTAGACCTTAAAAAATAACAACAACTAATTTAAATGAACTTAAAACCATCTTCATCTTTTCAACCCATTATAATAAATATAATATTTACCTGTGCCCTTCAGCAAGTAGGAAGTATACAAAAGTTGAATAAAGTTATCAAACACTAAATTCTAAATTAAATAGAGACGAATCCTTAAAGCTACAAAGTTATTGCTTCTTCTGTTTTCATTTGTTCTTTGATTAACAGACATCACAGCAGATGGGTTATTTTGGCTGCTATTACTTTAAGAGATGCTGATGAACATGACGTGGATGTGACACGCATCGTTTTCTCTCACAACCTTTTATATATAATTGCGCTTTAATATGAGATGATATACAGCACGCCGGCGCATTTGTGCATGCAACCGAAGGGCACGTGCTACGAGCACAGTATAACAACTGACAGGACGGGAAAATTCATTTTTACTGATATATGGCCTGACAACATCTCATCTGACCGCAGTTTACTGATGAAGCTCCTCGGCACCTGTCCCGTTTCTGCACTCGTTTGCCTGGCGAGTGGAGTGCGCGACTGAAAAGTCTCCCGTTTGATGTGGTCATAAAGACGTTTTCCGACTAAATAAATGCAATTCTTGTCAAGAAAAAGAGACAGAAGCAGCAGCTGTGAGTGTGGTGGCTAACCCTAGCTCATATATATATATATATATATATATATATATAGAGAGAGAGAGAGAGAGAGAGAGAGAGAGAGAGAGAGAGAGAGAGAGGACTTTCAAGGACTTTTCAAGCACTATTTTTTTTGGTTTTCAAGGACTAAAATCAGAGATCTCCCTTATCAAACAATATTTGTATCTTTCAAATTCTAATAAATAAACTAATTTAAAAAAATGGTACAAATAAAGTGCCGCACAAGCAAAGCATGCAATGACTGTGGCCACTTTAACATTTAAAAGGATACTATGGCAAAGTTATCTCTTTCCTTACTCAAATTGATTTTATTTTATGAATACATGATTGACCTGAAGAATGAAAGCTATATCATACACTTGAACAATTATGAGCTATATCACGCTCGTAGACTCTAGGGGTGTGACCCTGGATAAAGTCTTAAGCCCCGTTCACACCAAGAACGATAACTATAAAGATAACTATAAAGATAACGATATTAGCGTCCACACCAGCGAACAATATCGTCTGTTTATTCTAAGCGCACATGCGTCTGCCGCTTTAAATTCTTGAGCTCGTTACAGCAGGATGGATTCTGATTGGCTGTCAGTGTTTTATCGTTCATCAGCTGGAAAAAAATCGTTTTGAAAGTGATCACAAAGATATCGTTCCTCTGTATCCTTATCGTTATAGATGTGGTGTGAACTATGCTATTCTTTAATATTGAGAACGATTTTTAGAACTATATCGTTATATCGTTTGGTGTGAACGGGGCTTTAGTCTTTAGACCCCAAACTTTTTAACTGAAGTGAGCATATATAAATGAATGAATGAATGTAGTTATTAGATATTAAAAAGCTAGTGCTTAAACACTGGTTTCAAAGCAGTATTGTTGTTATGAGAGGTGGTCTGTGATTGGTCAGGATTTGCGCACCTGTATCTGGCTGTTCTGGCAGGCCAGGTGAAGCGGGGTGGCGCTCTGATTGTTGCGGGCGTTGATGTTGGCACCGTGGCGGGTGAAGAGAGACACTAGAGCTGTGTGTCCGTGCAGCGCCGCCACATGGAGCGGAATGAAGCCGTCAGCACTGCTGTTCACACCCACACCGTCCGGCTGCAGGTGGGCTGCTTTCTGAACACACACAGACTCACAGTTACCACAAAATGCTTCTAAATTCATATGAACCTACTTTTGTAGATTATATCAGAAACTGACTGCCTGGGCGCTAGGGCTGTCAAAATGGCTGAAAAACTAAATTCAAATGTTGTACGTAAATATTATCAGTATTCAAATTATATTCAAATTTAAAAGGCATCATTTAAATTGGGGGGGGGGACTTTTGGCTTCTCTCCTGAGGCCACAAGAGGGCGCACTGGTTAAAATATTACTAACGTTTATTCAAAGCAATAAAATAACACGACTATCTTTGAAAAAAGGGCCATGTTTAAATAATGTTTATAAACCAAATATAATTACTTAAGTTGCTTAAACAATTAAAAACAAAACAGCATCATGTACAGGTGCACCTCCAGACTCTGGGACCTTGATCTCCAAATGAAATGCAAAATTTACTTTCATCTGAAAAGAGGACTTTGGTCCACTGAGCAACAGTCCAGTTCTTCTTCTCCACAGCCCAAAAGCTGGTTCAATAACCATGGTGTTGGTGTGCTTGACTGGCCTGCAAACTCGCCTGACCTGAACCCCATAGAGAATCTATGGGGTATTGTCAAGAGGAAGATGAGAAACACCAGATCCAACAATGCAGATGACCTGAAGGCCGCTATCAAAGCAACCTGGGCTTCCATACCACCTCAGCAGTGCCACAGGCTGATTGTCTCCATGCCACGCCGCACTGATGCAGTAATTCATGCAAAAGGAGGCCCAACCGAGTATTGAGTACATGTACAGTAAATGAACATACTTTACAGAAGGCCAACAATTCACTAAAAATGTTTTTTTATTGGTCTTATGAAGTATTCTAATTTGTTGAGATAGTGAATTGGTGGGTTTTTGTTAAATGTGAGCCAAAATCATCACAATTAAAAGAACCAAAGACTTAAACTACTTCAGTCTGTGTGCATTGAATTTATTTAATACACGAGTTTCACAATTTGAGTTGAATTACTGAAATAAATGAACTTTTCCACAACATTCTAATTTATTGAGATGCACCTGTATATA
>NW_015505854.1:677685-686410 GCF_001515645.1 Sinocyclocheilus grahami
AAAAAAATGGTACAAATAAAGTGCCGCACAAGCAAAGCATGCAATGACTGTGGCCACTTTAACATTTAAAAGGATACTATGGCAAAGTTATCTCTTTCCTTACTCAAATTGATTTTATTTTATGAATACATGATTGACCTGAAGAATGAAAGCTATATCATACACTTGAACAATTATGAGCTATATCACGCTCGTAGACTCTAGGGGTGTGACCCTGGATAAAGTCTTAAGCCCCGTTCACACCAAGAACGATAACTATAAAGATAACTATAAAGATAACGATATTAGCGTCCACACCAGCGAACAATATCGTCTGTTTATTCTAAGCGCACATGCGTCTGCCGCTTTAAATTCTTGAGCTCGTTACAGCAGGATGGATTCTGATTGGCTGTCAGTGTTTTATCGTTCATCAGCTGGAAAAAAATCGTTTTGAAAGTGATCACAAAGATATCGTTCCTCTGTATCCTTATCGTTATAGATGTGGTGTGAACTATGCTATTCTTTAATATTGAGAACGATTTTTAGAACTATATCGTTATCGTTCTTGGTGTGAACGGGGCTTTAGTCTTTAGACCCCAAACTTTTTAACTGAAGTGAGCATATATAAATGAATGTGCACAATGAGTTATTAGATATTAAAAAGCTAGTGCTTAAACACTGGTTTCAAAGCAGTATTGTTGTTATGAGAGGTGGTCTGTGATTGGTCAGGATTTGCGCACCTGTATCTGGCTGTTCTGGCAGGCCAGGTGAAGCGGGGTGGCGCTCTGATTGTTGCGGGCGTTGATGTTGGCACCGTGGCGGGTGAAGAGAGACACTAGAGCTGTGTGTCCGTGCAGCGCCGCCACATGGAGCGGAATGAAGCCGTCAGCACTGCTGTTCACACCCACACCGTCCGGCTGCAGGTGGGCTGCTTTCTGAACACACACAGACTCACAGTTACCACAAAATGCTTCTAAATTCATATGAACCTACTTTTGTAGATTATATCAGAAACTGACTGCCTGGGCGCTAGGGCTGTCAAAATGGCTGAAAAACTAAATTCAAATGTTGTACGTAAATATTATCAGTATTCAAATTATATTCAAATTTAAAAGGCATCATTTAAATTGGGGGGGGGGACTTTTGGCTTCTCTCCTGAGGCCACAAGAGGGCGCACTGGTTAAAATATTACTAACGTTTATTCAAAGCAATAAAATAACACGACTATCTTTGAAAAAAGGGCCATGTTTAAATAATGTTTATAAACCAAATATAATTACTTAAGTTGCTTAAACAATTAAAAACAAAACAGCATCATGTACAGGTGCACCTCCAGACTCTGGGACCTTGATCTCCAAATGAAATGCAAAATTTACTTTCATCTGAAAAGAGGACTTTGGTCCACTGAGCAACAGTCCAGTTCTTCTTCTCCACAGCCCAAAAGCTGGTTCAATAACCATGGTGTTGGTGTGCTTGACTGGCCTGCAAACTCGCCTGACCTGAACCCCATAGAGAATCTATGGGGTATTGTCAAGAGGAAGATGAGAAACACCAGATCCAACAATGCAGATGACCTGAAGGCCGCTATCAAAGCAACCTGGGCTTCCATACCACCTCAGCAGTGCCACAGGCTGATTGTCTCCATGCCACGCCGCACTGATGCAGTAATTCATGCAAAAGGAGGCCCAACCAAGTATTGAGTACATGTACAGTAAATGAACATACTTTACAGAAGGCCAACAATTCACTAAAAATGTTTTTTTATTGGTCTTATGAAGTATTCTAATTTGTTGAGATAGTGAATTGGTGGGTTTTTGTTAAATGTGAGCCAAAATCATCACAATTAAAAGAACCAAAGACTTAAACTACTTCAGTCTGTGTGCATTGAATTTATTTAATACACGAGTTTCACAATTTGAGTTGAATTACTGAAATAAATGAACTTTTCCATGACATTCTAATTTATTGAGATGCACCTGTATGTATGCATGGTTTAATACAAAGGACCGAAAACCAATCACAGAGCACTTTTTTTTTATTTAAAAACATGTGATGCAGTGAGATGGGGTAAAACAACAACAACAACGACAAATGTTTTTTAATTTTACATGGCTTTCTCTTGCGAGACAAGAGTGCAATGCTGATAGATGCCCTTCTAGAAAATATGCTTGGTTTCAGTTTGGCCGTAAACAACATCATCTCCGCATTGATGTTCTCATTTTCCGCAATATTTTGAATGAACAGCGCAGCAGGGCTGCATCTAGTGAGTTCAACTGGATAGACTAACAAAAGCATTCAAATGCAACGACACATACATCGTGTTGCAAAATTTTTGCATTTGAATGTGCATTTTTATTTTAAATTAGACAAATATTCAAAATTCTAATTCATTAATTTTGTTGAGAACTTTATTTAGTGTGTAAAAAAACAGCTAGGATTTATTTGTTCAACATTTTATTAATTTAATAATAAGTAATGTAATAATATAATGTAATAATAATAAAAAAATACCTGAAGGCTATTGTTTTGATTTATTATTTATTCATAATTATTAATTTGCATAAAATGTATAAAAGTGTTAAATGAGTGTGTTCAGACCTTCTGTGCAGGTTCACAGCTGGGGCACTGACACAGAGGATGGCACAACTCTGTCTTAACTGGCACTGAATCTTCCTCTTCCTCCGGCTCCTCATCCAGCCAATCCAAAAGATAACACACCTAAAACACACACACACACACACACACACACACACACAATTACTGTCATTCTGTGTTGTTGTTATTATTATTATTATTATTAAACCAAGATTAAAGCAAGACAGAATCCTCTTTAACAAGGTTTATGTGACCCGGAATGAGCTCACCATCTGCACATCTCCATCAGCCACGGCTCTCAACAACTTCTCCACCTGTTCACCAAACACAGGACAGAGAAAATATAACGTAGCTGGGTGTCTGCAAGTAAAAATTACAACAATTTTCTCCAGGCACATTAATTGTTAAGTGATTATATGATGATAAAATGGCAATTTTAACTTAAATTTTCAGTCATTTTTGGTGCTGAATTTCCCTCTGAGCAAAGCTTGAGGGTTTGAATGCTTGAAAAATTTAAGACATAAATATTAGTATTGTAACCTGTAGCATAAAATAAATTGTAATGATCATGTATTGATTTTTTACACTATAATTGGAATTTACATCAGTGATATGTTTCTGTCTTGATTTTTATAATAAGAGTTAAAACATAAAACATAAGATTTTGAGATGACATTTTTGTCTTTGCATCTGCAGTCATTTGTGGTGCTTAATTTCGCTCAATAAGGGCTTATTTGATCTCATCTGGTCTTGTAACAGGAGAAGTGTAACGCTATGACCTGTCCTCCAGATGGTGGTGCTGTACCTCTTTGTGTCGAGTGCGTTCGGTCTCCGGCGGTGTGGCCTCAACACTGAGTGAAGACATGCTGGACATAGATGAACGCCTGCTGCTGCAGTCAGACGGCTGAGGAGAGCGACTCGGAGACTGAAAGCAGAAATGGAGACTGCAGTCTATCAAAAGGTCTGCTGCTAAAATACCTTCTCTGTAAAGATTCTCCAGGTCAGCACAAAATCATCCAATACAGTTATTTGTCTTTTCTGTTGCTCAAGACGTTTCGCAACTTGTCAGAATGGGTTCAACGGTTGAGACATGAATGAGTGGCAAAACATATACTTTAAGTGAATATATTACGTCTTAGGATATGTTCACACTTGCCGTCTTTTTTGAAGCTGCCAGCGTCTGTTTTACATTATAATCCTACGGAGTAAACCGTGTTTTCAAAAAAGTCCTGGGCGCTTTTTAAAACGCCACCGCCGGCGTCTTTTTCTGCAGCTCAGAACGTCTTTTCAAGTTGAAAAAAAGTTCAACTTTTCTGGGGAAAAAACGCCCTTTTGACAGCTGACCAATGGCAAGCGAGTGGCGAGTCCTTTCCATAACAACAAAAACAACAAGAAAAACGGAAAAGATAGCCGGCAGATTAGGGATGGGCGATATGGGCTTAAAAATATATCACGATAATTTCTGATATTTATTGCTATAACGATATCAATGACGATAATTTAGGGAATCCTGTTTCTTTAGAGAAAAGTATTATCTTTCCTATTTTTACCCAAAATAGGGTGTTGTGAGCATTACTGAGTACACACGTAATGTAATGACTGTTTAATTCATACTGGAAGTCGGAGGGCGCCCTTGCGCAGAAACTCCACATATGCGTAGTAGTGATGGGAAGTTCGGATCATTTTACCGACTCGGACCTTTGAGTCTCGTTCAGCAAAATGAACAAATCTTTTTTCGAGTCATTTCGTTCATTTTAGCAAAATACAATTAAAATGTTACGTGTTACTTCCCTAATATGTCTACTACTTACGCAAACGTTGATCACACTACAAACAATACAAAACTGCTATAAGAAACAGAAAAGATGAATTTATTGTTTACCTGAGTCTTCAGTCTATGATTAGCTCACCTCACCTCTTATCTGACAAGTCTTCGGGTTTGGGCGTATGAGGCTGTCACGTGAAGAATGAACGACTCAAACCCGAAGACTCGAGAGATGAACTAATCAATTCTCTTTCCGGCTCAGACGGCATTGGTTAAAGCTTATGGGGCTGTCACGTGATGAACAAACGACTCGGAAAAAAACGAAGACTCGAAACAGGTGAACTACTTGACTAATTCCAGTACAGAGCCTATAGGATGTTGCGCATGCGTGACTGAACGAATCACTCCCCGAGACGACTCGTTCTTCCCGAGTCACATTAAAGATTCGTTCAAAATGAACGAATTGTTCAAGAACGACCCACCACTAATGCATAGTAGAAGTAATGCTCCAGGAAGAAGCATCCAACGATCGCTGTAGCTGAATAAAACGCAGATAGAGAAATTTTAACTGAGGAAACCTGAAGACAATAAACATGCGATTGCACAAAATATATGGTATCTGTGTTCGTCAAGCAATCTTGGGTATTTTTAATAAGGATAAAGTATATTTATAATGCAATGCTAATCGACATAGCCTTTATCACTGTATATAATGCTATAAAATAGTATGATTTCTGCCTTATTCTGTGATACGAAATCACGTCTGATCACAAAAATAAGTTATTTCAAACACTCGAATATGTTATGAAGTTAATATGGAGAAAAAGCATGTCAATAAGTTAAAATATCTTTGTTGGACAACAGGTCTGTAAACGACTCGTACACATGTAAAACTGTGTTGCACACGTGCTACTGTAGTACATTTACTCAAGGCTCAGACCGATTTTTGTCGCACTGTACAGCCCTATCCAAACCTGCTCCAGATTGTAGAAGGAGCTGCTCAATTTCACGTCCGCCTTCCTTCACGTCAATCCACACAGTCGCACACAGAAATATGTCAACAACTAGACTTTATCGTTATTATCACGGGAAGACGAATTCTTATCGTGTGGAGAATGTTTACCGGTATATCGCAAACGATAAGATATCGCCCATCCCTACGGTAGATTAGTTCGTACTAGCACAAAACTGTATCTACCTTAAGTCTAAAATATGCCACAAACCGTGCATCATTCAACCGGAGCTCCTGAACTAAATTGTTGTAAGCACCATACAGTTTCCTTCCCCGTATAATGTCGCGCACCCACAAACATTGTTGTGAACCGACATTCTCCTCCCCGTTAACTTCAAAAGGCAACGCAAGAGCCAACTTTTTACTCTTTCTCAACATTTCTGCAGCATATAGCGCTAGGCTACTTTTGCAGCTGTTGTTATAGCAACAAAAGACGCCCTCGGCTGCTATTTGTAACCAAAACGCTACCAGCTTTTTATTTTACTAAAAAAGCACTTGTCAACTTTTTCTTGTCAAAAAAGACGCCAAGTGTGAAGGGGTTTGGCAGACAAAAAAAAAAAAGGGAATCTAACTGAAAGGATATTTGAACTCACCTCAAATCCACTTTCCCTTTTACTGGAGCCATTGTGTCTGCGCTCCAACAATGACAGAATCTATAGCACAGATAATACAACACTCACAAATGACTTCCTGCTGACACAGTGAAAGAACCGTTTGCTCCACGATTGTAGGTGTGTTAAAGCCACGAACTCTAACCTTGGAGTTGAGGGCACAGTGTAATGGAGTCTCCTTGGCTTTGTTGTGGATGAGGGTTGATGCTCCGTTCTCCAGGAGCACCTCCATGATGCCCTCGTAACCCCAGCGAGCGGCGATGTGCAGCGGCGTGTCTCCCTTATCGTTCTGAACGTTCAGTCGACAGGAGTGCAGGTCAAAGTACAGCAGCGCCTTCACACACTGAGACACACATTCACATCAAGAACGAAATATCGACATTACACACATCTCTACAGTTCATCAAAGAAACACAATTTTTAAGAAGCAAAATAACCTACTTGTAAGCTAAATATTCACAAATGTATTTTCTTCTATTAAAGGGGTCATGAACTGAGAAACCAAAATATAAGACACATAAGAGGTCAGTGTACTATAAAAACATCCTGTAAGTTTCAGAATTAAAAACTTTCTCTTATATTGAAGCCATTCTGCCAAAACGACAGCTCGTGGAATGTTCTACTCTATGATGTAATAGTGTGGATAAGCACTGCCTCCGCAGAAGATGATCAATGCCTGCTTCTACATCGCTGCCTGTTTAGCCCCGCCTACCGATTCTACGGCTGCGTTCCACTCTATGTTTTGACACACACTCGCGGACTTCCCTAAGCACTTCCCCTCGGGGGGAATCCCCACTACCATTTTGAAGTGGATGAGGGAAGTTTATATGGACAGACCCTCGAACCCTCGATTTTGACCGAAGGAGCAAGTCAGCTTCATATGCACACTTCAGGCCGCTCTGTAGACCACCATGCAACACGATTATGACGTCATCGCAGATCAGGTTTAATTTATCCCCACCCAAACAACTCTATAATATATCATTTGTTTATAGAATTACAGATCTTTTAACATTTATAACAGCCCAAGGATACCTATATACATATAGAATGCTGCACCAAAGAAATTCGTAAGGGGAAAAATGTAAACAATAAAACAGCTCCATAGCTAATTCTAAAGTGATAAAGGACTTAGGACGTTCCAATTCAGCCCATTCCAAGGGTTCCGCCAGTACTGGGCACTCATGCCACGCAATCCATGACGTACATCCTAGGGGTGGGAGAAAAAAAAACCGGTGCATCGCGAATCTCTCTTCAACTATTCTGAATTGATTCTGAATATTTCAGAATCGATTCTGAGCTTGTTTTTTTTTCTGCAAATGGCACGTTTGCGCGCTAGAGACGCAGCGGGCTTCATTGCACAGAATTTGCACTGTGAGACACGGGCACATTGCTTGACAGTGTGTGCTTCCACCCGCCGTGTTTTACTTTAGATATGCATTGATTAATTTATGCAGTATGGAATGCAGTACTATTAGATGCACGAAACTCGCGCACTTACAGACTTTCACGTGAGCTTTGTGTTTGTTGTCCTGAAGCTCGATCGGGGCTGCGGTTAAATGCACTTGCATATACTTTTATATGACATTGATGTAAATACAGTCAGTTATGTTTTCAGAGAAGGACAGAACATTTGATATATATCGAAATAGATCTGTGCACAGGGGTGTGAAGTAACGAATTACAAATACTCACGTTACAGTAATTAAGTAGTTTTTATCAGTAATTGTACTTTGAGTAGTTAAAAAATTGTGTACTTTTACTTGAGTACATTTTAAGTGATGTATCGGTACTTTTACTCCGCTATTTTCCTCCATTTGTGGTCGTTACATGCTTATTTTTATTATATTTTTATCAATCAACGTGATTGGATAGAGAGTAGTAGGTCTCATGACTTTCGTCAAATCAAATTGTGCATAGAAAACTTTAATCGCCAACTGTTTATCATGGCTGCTGGAAGTGCATTCTTCAAGCATCAGTTCTGTCGCATCTTCCTCTAACTTAATATGTTAAGGTACGTTTCGGATTTCTGCTTACTAAATGATTTGTATATAGGCTATGCTTGCTATCTACACGGCCTGGAATTTGGTGAGAGGTTGCGGGTATTGCATACAGTGTTAACTCCTGCAAGTGCCACGTTCAGTAAATTCCCCTCTCACTTATGAGACGCGCGAGCTGCGCTGCCTCTCTCTCTCTCTCTCGCGTGCGTTCTGCAGCAGTCACTTGGGTAAGTCGTTGTTGCTTGTTGCACTTGTTGACTTTTGATGAGTTTGAGTGATGCGCGCTGTGAAAAAGTGTGTTGGAAACAAATTGAGGACCAAATCTGCACCTTATTGATGACCCGCGTGGCGTTAATATACTGCATCTGTGCCAGCGCGTGATGTAATACATTTTCCTTTGAAAAAGTTTCCCCAGAAATACTTCGCTGTTTAATGCATTTTTCCTTACAAATTGTATTATCAGCATAACAATTCGAGTAAATGTGTAAAAGGTATGGCATGAATTTGCCATCCTTCTGGAACAATGTGCATTTATGTTAAAAGTGTAACATAAATGATCAAGTTTAGTTAATTTTATTTCTTTATTGCAAAACGCTCAAACTGGCACCGTTTTGGAGAGAAATGCGCTCTCATTTTAACCCATATCACGGTGTGTGATGCTGAACTATGAGTTTCTAATGGTGTTTGTATTTTGCACTGTTCTAAACATTAATATTTTATGTGCAACAACAGCATGCTGTCTCAGTGGCCTTACACATGATTT
>NW_015505854.1:686420-692862 GCF_001515645.1 Sinocyclocheilus grahami
GAGGGATTAATAATAGAATGTATTTAACACAATTATCACCTTCAATTTAATTTTCTCATTATTATACCAAATCTGTGTTTCTTAATGTCCTCTCACTACATCTAAAACAGTGTGTCCACAGAGAAGGGTTCAATCATTCATATGCAATAAAATGGATAAAAATGTTTTTTTTTTAATGATGAAAAAGAGCTTGTTTTATCAAAAGCAACACTTAATAATATCTCCTATCAAAGCAAGGTTGTTTTTTAATAACACATGTATGTTTCATAAGATTTTAAAGTTGCGTCCCCAATTTTTTCGTCAGACATTCAATAAAACGTAATAAAATCAGGGAATATCAGCGGTCACTCTAAAGGACCCCCTCGCCACAGTTCACCTCTGCAGAGTACAGCAGTGTCAGACAGGCTCTGCTAAGTTTTAGAATATTTTAAATCCTAATGTTAATATTTCCTGTGTCAAAGCCATGATATGTCAACACCATCTTCCAATTTCTGAGGAAATTATTTGAAATATTTAGATAATTTTATTCTCCTGAGTCCTGAAGCAGGTTCCATCAGCATCTAGCATCAACAGAAAAAAATAAAATGGCTACTAACTATGAACACTGGTTTTGTGAAAGAAATGCCAAATTTGTCAGCACCGTCAGATGTCACCACCATAAGATTTTGTGTTCCAATGATATATCAAAATACTTAAATGTGACTCTTGAATAAAAGCTTTATAAACAATAACATACTCACTGTTTGTTGTGTTTGTTTTAAAGCAGTAATTGACTGATTCGATGTTTTTGATAGTTAAAATGACTACAAATTCAGGTTTTCGTCACCTCCGTCAGTTGTGTCAACTCCGTCAGTTGAATATTTTGATAATATTTCATTATGATATTTTATATTTGTTGTGGAATTGTTGGTCACATGTGAAAGTGTAATCTGTCTGCTAACACCAGAATGTGTTTTGAAATGTTAAAAACATCTTGAATGCTGTTTAAGATAAAGTTGAAATTATATTACACAGTCACATTTTGTTAAAAAAGAGAAAAGTTGGGAGGTTGTATCAAAGCATAGCTCAGTAGCTTAGTACATATAAGATACATAAATGTAGTTTCATTTGTCTGAGTACAAGGTTTTATTTTTTCAATTTTGCGCCCTGTTTTGTCCCACTTCTCAAGAATGACTGCTATTTCGTCGTCGAAAAAAGTTTGAAAAAGGCACGGCTCAGCCGCTGCGCATCTCCATTCAAACACAGCGGCGTTTCGTTTATGAATGAACTGCGTTTTTAAATGAATCTTATGAGTCAGTGATTCCTGATTACCCATTCATAAAGACAGTCACTTGCTTCATTCCTGAATGAATCAGCCGTTCGAATGAATCAATTGAATGAATGATTCAGTGATAAATTATGTGACTTGTCGCCACCTGCTGGAGGATTTAGTTTCATTTTTAAAGTATCTGTTCAGTTCTTTAAATCATTTAATATTTCTATATTCAAGATTTTTTTAAACATTAATCTTAACATTAATTTATGGATTTAATTGCACTCATGCCACCCCTGATCCTCATTAAATGTCTGAAAGTACACCTACAAGCCACTTTTGTGTTCTTCTGTGCTACCTCTGTACAAATTAATTTTAATACTGATTTCATTTGATTAGTAACTTATTCTTCTTATTGTAGATAACTACTTGTTCTTATTATATGGTTTTATCTACAATTTTTAAAAAGCTTATAAAATATAATTTTTAAAAATTTTTACAAAAGATGACACTCATAATAAAGATAGAAAAATGCCACTACAAAGGTAAAAACTAAATTCTACTGTAAATCACTTTAAGGAGTCAAATATCACCTCGTAATGGAAAGGCTATTTTTTTATCAAATTTTGGTGCTCCTAAATTTTTGACTGTGCTCCTACATTTTTTAAGTTAGGAGCACAAGCGCTCCTAAAAAGAAAAATAAGTGTAGAGCCCTGTACAATTCGCCTTCATTTAGCAAGTGCACTCGCGCATAAACAATTCAAAAGTTCAACACTTTTTGTTCTGTTCAGTTGTGGATGCTGCTGATTCACTGAGACCGCCGCGGCTCAGCAAAGAGACATGCGTGTGTGTGTGTTTCTTTGTAAAAGTTTCCCCAGAAATACCTCGCTATTTAATGCATTTTTAATTCTACTGTAAATCACTTTAAGGAGTCAAATATCACCTCGTAATGGAAAGGCTATTTTTTTATCAAATTTTGGTGCTCCTAAATTTTTGACTGTGCTCCTACATTTTTTAAGTTAGGAGCACAAGCGCTCCTAAAAAGAAAAATAAGTGTAGAGCCCTGTACAATTCGCCTTCATTTAGCAAGTGCACTCGCGCATAAACAATTCAAAAGTTCAACACTTTTTGTTCTGTTCAGTTGTGGATGCTGCTGATTCACCGAGACCGCCGCGGCTCAGGAAAGAGACATGCATGTGTGTGTGTTTTCCTTTGAAAAAGTTTAATAACTTTAATCTTTTCTTCAACTGAATACTGTTTCCGTGCTGTTTTGATGTATTTTAAACAGTTGGCAATCAAAATTAAAACTGCTGGATGATAGATACTCTTCATTCTTTATGACAAACAAGATAATGTGAATTACAGAATGTACAATGTTTTAAAAAAGTATAAATTGCGGTGTACAGCGTTTATTATGAGGGGTAGAATCCACCGCTCAGTATTCACTACTCAATACTCATGAGTACTTTTAAATAGGCTACTCTTTTACTCTTACTCTAGTAGTTTTTTTGGACAAGTACTTTTACTCTACTCACACTACATTTTTTGGAAGGTAATGGTACTTTTACTTGAGTATATTTTTTCAGTACTCTTTCCACCACTGTCTGTGCATTAGTGTAAATGCAGCCTGCTAAAGCTGCCACTCTCTATGATCTCATCAATAATAATCAAATGGCAATAATGCTGAGGAAAAAAGAAAAACCCATAACTAGCCTATTGTCTGTAAACTTTCGGATACTTAAAGTACACTTATTTTAAATAAGTAATTGTTTTAAAAAGCAGTCTGCTTATATTTTTTAAAAAATTAAGTAAATTCTGCACACATTAAATTTGATATAACATTTATATGAAAATGTAGCCATGTGCAGCAATATTGAAAACTGAGAATGTGACGCATCGTGATATTGAGTTGATAATGATAATTGTAATTGAATTGAATCGTGAAACCAGTGAAGATTCACACCCCTATTTTTAAGATGGCAGTACTGACATCCAACTATAAATAAAAAGCATAGAAACTGCAATGTTGGTTAAAATGTAAAGTTGTAAAGATGTATTTGCACAGCAGAAGAAAAATGTAGATCAAGAATCGTTTTGGAATCGGATCATGACTCCCAGAATCGGAATTGGATCAGATCGTGAAGTGCCTAAAGATTCCCACCCCTACATCCGCCCACCGATTCTTCGTCACTGCCTGTCTAGCTCTGCCCACCGATTCTTCGTCACTGCCTGTCTAGCCCTGTACACCGATTCGTCGTCACTGCCTGTCTAGCCCCGTCCACCGATTCTTCGTCACTGCCTGTCTAGCCCCGTCCACCGATTCTTCGTCACTGCCTGTTTTGCCCCGCCCACCGATTCTTCGTCACTGCCTGTTTAGCCCCGCCCACCGATTCTCCGTCACTGCCTGTTTAGCCCCGCCCATCAATTCTTCGTCACTGCCTGTTTAGCCCCGCTCACCGATTCTTCGTCACTGCCTGTTTAGCCCCGCCCAACGATTCTTCGTCACTGCCTGTCTAGCCCCGCCCACCGATTCTTCGTCACTGCCTGTTTAGCCCCGCCCACCGATTCTTCGTCACTGCCTGTTTAGCTCCGCTCACCGATTCTTCGTCACTGCCTGTTTAGCTCCGCCCAATGATTCTTCGTCACTGCCTGATTAGCTCCGCCCACCGATTCTTCGTCACTGCCTGTTTAGCTCCGCTCACCGATTCTTCGTCACGGCCTATTTAACTCTGCCCAGATTATTTGTCACTGCCTGTTTAGCTCTGCCCACCGTTTCTTTCTCACTGCCTGTTTAGCTCCGCCCACAGATTATTCGTCACTGCCTGTTTAGCCCCGCCCACCGATTCACGCAGGTAGTGTAAATAACGAGAGGCAAATGCAGAATCCAAACTATAAAGAAGGCTCTGAAGACAACAAAATGCTGTGCAGTGCCAAGTTGTGGAAAAACAGTCTTTGCATTGTCATCCTTCTGATCCCAACGTTAGGAAAGAGTGAATGAACTTTATTTTTAAAGGGTTAGTTCACCAAAAAATGAAAATTAGCTCATGCTTTTCTCACCCTCAAGGCATCCTAGGTGTGTACGACTTTCTTCTTTCAGATGAATCCAATCAGAGTTTTATTAAAAATTGTCCTGGCTCTTTCAAAATTTAGAATGGAACTGGGCGGGTTTTTCTGTTCAACAGTCCAAAAGAAGTCAAATAAAGCACATCCATCCGTAATAAAACGTGCCTCACATAGCTCCGGGGGTTGAATAAAGGCCTCCTGTAGCGAATCGTTGACGTAGGACGTAGGCATAGCGTAAGCTCCGGTGATTAGTGACGAACGCGGAAGCGCGGAGGAGAGACCGCAAAACAAAACGCCGGTAACGAATTAGAAGTACAAAACGAGGATTTGTAAAGAAAAATGTAGGAGGATTTCAATATAAACCAAGAGGAGACTGGTTTTCATTTGCTAAAGTAAGGAAACCTTGCTTCCTTTGCTCCTGTAAACAAACTCGCGAGACTACCATATCTCACAGGCGCATGTGTTATGTATATGTCCTACGCCATCCGCCAGAACGGCTCGCATGTACGACGGTTAGTGGAAGTGAGAGAAAAGTTTTATAAGTTTATAAAGTTTTAAATATGGATATTTTTCTTACAAAAACTCTTCGATTCGCTACAGAAGGCCTTTATCCACCCCCCGGAGCAGTGAGAGGCATGTTTTATTACAGATGGATGCACTTTACTTGACTTCTTTTGGACTGTTGAACAGAAACACCTGCCCACTGCTATTAAACAGCTTGGAAGAGCAAGGACAATTTTTAATATAACTCTAATTGGATTCGTCTGAATAAAGAAAGTCATATACACCTAGGATGCCTTGAGGGTGAGTAAATCATGGGCTAATTCAAATTTTTCGGTGAACTGACATTTTAATGAAGATCCAGACTGCGCCAAAAAGAACTCGGTCCTTTGTGCACATTTTGCCGTGGATTTGTTTACAAACAAGGCACAATTCAACGCAGGATTTTCAGAAAGACCAAAACTAAAAGACGATGCTGTGCCGACTATATTGGATCCAACAGTAATGTCGCAACACAAGTGTGAGTAACTGTTTTCATTACGTGGTCACTACTGTTTTGTCTGTTAAACAGATCGTTTCATTATGAGAAAGAAAGAAAGAAAGAAAAAGACTTACATCTTCGTGCCCGTACATGCAGGCCAGGTGTAGAGGGGTGTTTCCATTGTTATCCTGAGCATCTGTGTTTGCCTTATAATGCAAGAGCAGTAGCTACAAGAGCAAACAGGAAGATCAATGAAACAACAATTGAGGGACAATGTGATAAGATTCATTTTTAATTATGCGAGAAGAAATACCACAGACTGAAGTGATGTTGGATGCTAGGAACTAGCTGCACAGTTTTGTAACTCTGTTCATCACAGCTACAAATCTACAAGAACATTATTAGCATGAGTGAGGTTAAGTTCTGACCGTGACACCCTGGAAGCCCTTCTGGCAGGAGAGGTGCAGCGGTGTGAGCGCGTGATAATCGGTGGAGTTCACCACAGCTCCCTTTGACACCAGCAAATCAATCAGCAGGGACTGACCTGATCACAAGCACAACACAGGAGAACAAGCCACAACATTTATCCGTCAACTCTGTGTTAAAGCTACAGATTCATATGGTAGCATTTTAAAAAAAAGAAGACAAAAATACAACAAAATCTAACCCATTATAAAATACCAGACATGATGTGAAAAAACAACAACAACAACAAAACAAAAAAAACCTAATAAAACAAAAACCAAAACCAGAAAAAAGTAAACAAACTGAACAAAAACAAAGTAAAACAAAAACCAACTAATGAAGTAAACAATAAAAAATAAAATATATATTTATATAAACAAAAAAGACAATACAAAACCCAAAATAAACCAAACAAAATAAATAAACAAAAAAACTAAACTAAATTAAGTCAATGCTCACCACAAATAGCAGCAACATGTAGAGGAGTATAGCCTCTGTCATCCCGAGAGAATGGAGTGACTGTGGACGGGTCGTTTAACCTCCTACACCAAGAACGATAAGCAAAGCAATACTTTAATAAATAATGAGGAAAGTAGGCCTACATTCAAACCAAGGTTATCATAGTTTTGCATTTTTAAATTTGTTTTATTTTAATATCGTTTTCAAATTTGCAATAAAAT
>NW_015505854.1:692950-699776 GCF_001515645.1 Sinocyclocheilus grahami
TCTCATTATTAGCCATTGGCGCTGCAGCTGAAGTGAATGACAGCTTGGTAGCACTCGTTGCTCGCTTTCTGCAGCCTATATCATTTTATTTTTAAGATTTATTTTTAATGCTTCTGTAAAGGACTAACGGCCGCATAGCCTATACACTGCAGAGTTTAAGGAGAGACAATGGCACTTAACAGTAAAGTCATATCTAAATATGTTCTTTTCATTTATGAAGATTTAAGTATGTTTATGCACATTTGTTCAAAACAGCCTGGCAGATTGTTCACAAGATGTAGGCAAAAGTTTGTATTGTATACAGGAAGGATGCGTGTTCTTATCATTCTTCTGTTGCGCTGCTTGTCTATTTTTCTTCAAAGCACCAACTTAAAATGCCTATTTTGGTTTGATTGCTTGTATCACATGAGAAAATAAATAATTTTACCTTACTGATGCAGTAGCCTATTTAATGCGGGTGCGGTTCAGGTCATTATGTCGGGTACAGAACTAAATTGGTGCTGGCTGCTGTCGGATAACGAATGGGTCGGGTGTTCTGTTGTGTAGCTACTGCGGATGCAGGTTTACCTAACAGGACCCGTGCAGGACTCTGCTTTAAACTGCTTTGCGTCTCTCCGTCAGATAACCTCAAGTGTATGATGTGCCATTTACGTGTATTTCCCGGTATTTCCCTAAACCGACACACAGCTCATATATTTTTCCGCCACGGGGTGAGAACGTAATGATTACGAAAACGATGATTTATTTTTGATCATTATTATTTTATTTCAGTTAGTTTTGCAATAACTGTTGTTAGTTTCGTTTCGTTTTAGTTTTTTCATTTATTTGGATTTTTACATTTTATTTCAGTTTACGAAAATGTTTTTTGACCAATCGTTTTCGTCTTAGTTTTCGTTTACGAAAATAACCTCGATTCAAATTGCATGCTTTCTAATATGTTCAGCCTGTGGTGGTTATCAATGCACCAACACACCATTAATATTACTATTAATATAAGCATCAAACTGAATCTGATAGCAAAGCTGAAGAGGCATACAGTTGTGATAAAGCCTGTAGTGTACAAATAAATAAATTGTTATTTAATACAATTTCAAGTCTTTTATTTATTTAATAAACTGTAGAACAGGTAAGTGCTGTCTAAAAGAAATTAATGCATCATTTCATTTTAAATTAAGTGTCCTTTACTACTATGTACTCACATTTAAATTGATTATTTGATACAATGCACTTACAATGCATATACGTGTTTTTACATTTGAAAATAGCATCCTGTAATTACATCTGTAATGATTTTTTTGCAGTTAAATCTCTAATTATACTGTTGACCCAACCTCAACCCCTTAAACCTAGCTAAACCACCAAACCTGTCCCTAACCTTAACCATATCCCTCCTCGAAAACAGCAAAAGTGTTTTGCAATTTAACGTGAACACAATAGGTACATTCTACCTAACAATTCATTATTTTATTATTAAGTACACAGTATTCAAAGATACCTAATAGACACCTAATATAAAGTGGGACCCAGATCAGTTCAAAAGCTCCTCTGCATTTATTGAGTGGATGATATGTATGATGTTCGTCAGCACTGACCCTGAGATGTGGCGGTCACAGGTGTCACAGGAACAGAGTGGGTGACATAACTTCCTCCCGTCCTCCTCATTCTCACTCTCGCTCAGCAAACGCTTCACCTCAGCCTCATTTCCACTCACAATGTGCTGCCCATATACATACACATACTTAGTATCAATTCATCTTATTCAACATTATATAAGATACATACATACATACACACACTAGTATAAACTAGTATAAGGTTTTACGTCCTGCTCTTGCGCCAGTCAAAAATAAGGCTCAAATAAGGCAATGATGTCTCAGTGATCAATTATGAGAAACAGTCTTTGGTTTCGCAGGAAAGCTCTTACTACGAGTACTAAATATAATATTTCTTCCTGTGGTGTTCACGGGAAGTGGGCAGTAAAGTTGAAACTGGTTACACAAAGAGGCTTTATAGCGGTGCTCACCTCAAACAGCTGGTCTATAGGTGTAGCATTCTGGGACAGCAGGTCCACCTTCTGTCTGAAGGACAGTCGATCTCCTGACCCCTGCGGACCACAGCGCACATTCACAGACAACACACAGACATGCAGGTATAAGATACATGCATACATACATACACTAGTATAAACTAGTATAAGGTTTTACGTCCTGCTCTTGCGCCAGTCAAAAATAAGGCTCAAATAAGGCAATGATGGCTCAGTGATCAATTATGAGAAAGTCTTTGGTTTCGTAGGAAAGCTCTTACTATGAGTACTAAATATCATATTTCTTCCTGTGGTGTTCACGGGAAGTGGGCAGTAAAGTTGAAACTGGTTACACAAAGAGGCTTTATAGTGGTGCTCACCTCAAACAGCTGGTCTATAGGTGTAGCATTCTGGGACAGCAGGTCCACCTTCTGTCTGAAGGACAGTCGATCTCCTGACCCCTGCGGACCACAGCGCACATTCACAGACAACACACAGACATGCAGTTATGGGAGGTGTGTGTAGTATGTGTCAGTTCACACAATCTTGAATGCATGTGACTATCGAATACACTGGACAAGCCACTTTATACAGCTGAAAAGCTCTGCTTACACACTATAAACAAAAACAGACTACTAGTGGCTTTATTAAACAGGTTCAGTTTCTAAGAAATTGCCACAGCATTCTGGGATTATGCACCCTTCTTTAAGCCTATTGGACAAATATTGGACCTGGTGCCTAAAAGGCTGAATGCTCAAACCCTGCTGTGGTTTATCACAGGACTTCAAACCAATTGCTCGATGATAACTTAAATTATACATATTATAAAAATATATTTTATAATAATATCACAGTATGAGTAAAAATCCCTATTTAAACTAGGAATGCACCAAAATAAAAATTCTTGGCCGAAGCTGAAACCAAAAGAAAAAAAACCCTGGGCCAAAGGCCGAATCCCAAACATGGTTTTCCCCATGTATTTTGCCCCTTTTTTTCACCAATGCATAAATTAAACAACCCAAATGTGCTTTTTACTCATTTGTCTTGCTTTTCAAAGAAAAAATCAATTACAAAACAACAATTTACAAATATTTAACACTGAACATTTTTTTTTTAACATTCTAGCAGACATTATACCAATAAAGCACGATTTAACTTAAAATTAATAAGTTCGTAAAATAAAAGTTTCTGGCCATTTTTGAGACCCTATTCTTGAATAAAGCATGCATTTTTTATTTGTTTTATTGTTCAAATAAATGCAGCCTTGCTGAGCAGGAGAGACTTCTTTTAAAACAGAAAACATTACAGATCTCCATGTGTGAATGTTATAATAAATGTATTCATAGAGCTGCTGTAAGTATTATCGTTATCATTGTCTTACTTTTCTATTTTATTTTACAGAACAACAGTACAATTACAACACTAACATTTATGAATGTTGATGGAGCTTTTATTTTGGCGGAAACCTGCAGTTGACTTTTTGTTGACAACAGCAGATTTATAAATATATATGTTGCACGTATCACACTGTTACATGGCTTGTAAAAATTCATAAAAATGTGACTGAGCAACTGACGAGTAACACTGTGTCAGTGCAGATTTTCCTCACGCTTTGGACTTTGAACCCTGGCTAACGAGTTCGTGCAGCGCTGTTTGAATACATGCAATTTGTGCATGTATTAGAAAACATAACGGTCTGCAGTTTATTTAGTTGTTTAATTAAGGCCATTTTGCGATTTCAATCATCATACAGTAACCAGCAACAACCACCCTCCTCTTCTCATCGAAGACATGCGATGCAGTGCTAAACAGTCTCTCGCTGTCGGTGCTTGTAATGATTTTTACGTCTTTCTCGGACAGTTTAAATGCTTCCACACTGCTGACATGTGTGCTGCATTATAAAGAGTGCGCGCCTCTCACTCTACGCTAGGGCTGGACGATATGGCCAAAATTGATATCACGATATATTTCTTCATTTCGGTCGATACGATATAATTCCGATATCGATATGAACACTATTTATCTGAATTCGAAATCTTTTGTAACATAAATGCCTTTATCATAACTTTTGATCACGCATTCTAGCCATTGGCGCTGAAGTGAATGGCAGCTTGGTAGCACTCGTTGCTCACTTTCTGTAGCTTATATCATTTTATTTTTAAGATTTGTTTTTAATGCTTCTGTAAAGGACTAACGGCCACATAGCCTATACACTGCAGAGTTTAAGGAGAGACAATGGCACTTAACAGTAAAGTCATATCTAAATATGTTCTTTTCATTTATGAAGATTTAAGCATGTAGTTTATGCACATTTGTTCAAAACAGCCTGGCAGATTGTTCACAAGATGTAGGCAAAAGTTTGTATTGTATACAGGAAGGATGCGCGTTCTTATCATTCTTCTGTTGCGCTGCTTGTCTATTTCTCTTCAAAGCACCAACTTAAAATGCCTATTTTGGTTTGATTGCTTGTGTCACATGAGAAAATGAATAATTTTGCCTTACTGATGCAGTAGCCTATTTAATGCGGGTGCGGTTCAGGCTGCTGTCGGATAACGGGTCGTGTGTTCTGTTGTGTACGGCGGATGCAGGTTTACCTAACCCGTGCAGGACTCTGCTTTAAACTGCTTTGCGTCTCTCCGTCAGATAACCTCACGTGTATGATGTGCCATTTACGGGGGCTTATTTAAAATGAAAACTCATTCTCTGCCAGCAGGAGGCGCTTTTAGAGTGATACAACTGGTAATGTATATCGAAATATCGGAAATGTGTTTAAAAATCATATCACCGTTATTGAAAAAAATTATATCGCGATACATATTGATATCGAATTATTGTCCAGCCCTACTCTACGCTGGTTGCTATTTGATCGCGTCACGTCATTGTTCAGTACAACTTATTCAGTGTTTTCGCTTATTCAGCCGAACACTAAAAGAGTTTTTTTTTGCTATTTTCGGCCGAATAATTTCAGTTGCCGAAAATTTGGTGCATCCCTAATAGAAATGTTAATAATTCTCCACACCAGTTTCAATATTACTGCAAAAACTAATACTAGCCTAGACAATGTACTAGGGATGCACGATATTGGATTTTTGCCGATATCCGATATGCCGATAATTTTCAACTCATTTTGGCTGATAGCTGATGCCAATACTGATATATAATTATTTTTAATTTTGGTTAGTTTTTAACAAGAACTTATTTGTTAGAATTAAATAAACAATAATAAAGTTATTTTATAATGACAGTACATTGAAGATTTGAAAATAACTATAAATAAACTATATATTAATCACTGCATTTTTTTTTCAGAAAGATGCAGTGGTAACCTTAATATTTTGTTTTAAGATTTAACATTTGTAGATGGTCTAAAGCAAAAGAGTTGTAAAATATTTTAGAGCTCATAATTTGTTTAAAAAATATAACATATTACACATTAATGAACGCATATATAAAATTATTTAGTTGAAGTGTCATGTTTGTGATTTTTTTTTCCCATGTAAGTTTCTGACCTTTAAATCAAAACATTCTCATGATTTTATGGCATCAATTACTGCTTTATTTAATCAGGAAACACAGTCTACATATTATTTGTGTATTTTGCTTTCCTTTTATTAGAAGTAGGCCAACAGCGCCCCCTACGGAATTAAAACTCCTTTCAGAACGGGCTTTAGGACACGGGGGAGGATGCCGCTGCACGTGCTATTACTGTTTACTCTATCACACACCGAACGCGTCATTCTTTACGTGCTTTCTCAGTTTAAATGCAGCGATCCAAAACAGTGAATCCAATCACCATTCAGGCAAAACTTTGCTTCAAGAATGAGCCACACTGCTGACGTGATCTAATCGCTAGCACACCCTGAGCACATGCGAGTTAATGTATTCCTCTTATCGGCAAGACATATCGGCATATTTTTTCACATCAGGCTGATGCCGATATTTACATTTAAAGCTATTATCGGCCAATTCCGATACTGGTCGATTAATAACGTGCATACCTACAATGTAACTAAAAAAGTTCCCAAATTTTATGAACACAAGTAAGCAGTAATAGAGTACAAACAAACAATCTAATTACAACATGACAAATAAATACAATACAACAAAGATAGTTTTTCAGGTAAGTCTATGAGAAATAAGAAATGCTACATAAATTGAATGAGGTAATCGATGTTTAAAAAAAATGCATAGCCTTCACTGTATAAAATCAATATACATATTAATCTTGAGTAAATTTAAATGTAAAGTTATTCAGTTAAGAATAACTTAATAATAGTGAATGATCAACATCTGTGTGGGGAAACTCCACATAAAACTCCTGGATTCCTATTGAAAATATGTATTTCAAGGATTTTCAAAGATAGTACCGTACTGGCCCGAATATAAGACGACCCTGATTATAAGACGACCCCCCTTTTTCCAGATGTACCTTTTGGAAAAAGGCTTTTTAAAAACCAAATCTTGTTTTTCTCAGTAAAACACATTTTGTCTTCAATTATTTTCATATTATATATTTTTCCTATTTTAATTTTTGTTTTGAAAGTATGGTAAAAACTGGTAAAATGTACCAACAATCACATTTAAAAAATATACACTTTTTGATATACCATTAAAAAAATAAAATAAAAACAGGTAGTCCATCTGAATGAGGACATTTAGGCTATCCATCTAATAGTAGCCTACCAAAATCTTATTAACAGTAGAAGTTAAATCTTACTGTAGACTTCAAATCTTACGTTTTAAAATCGCAAAGAGAGTTTGGTCCCATCAGGCTAACGTGACAGTCACGACTCGTGCAGCTGT